>NC_056608.1:3552111-3585494 GCF_018340385.1 Cyprinus carpio
TTTATAATTATATATTATTAAAAAAAGAATATGTATATTAAAATCAAATAATAAAAAAATCTTGCTACTCAAGAAACTTTTCTGAATATTATCAATGTTGAAAACAGTCATGCTGCTCAGTATTTTTCTGGATTTTTTTTAATGAATAGAAAATTCATAAGAAGAGCATTTATTTTAAATAGATGTTTTTTAACCTTTAAAAAGTATTTACTGTCATACAATAAGTTTAATGCATCCTTGCAGAATAATTTCTTTAAAAATGAATCTGCTAGCTCTCATTTGGCTTTGGAATAAGTTGGGAATAAATGCCAATAAATTAATTTGTATGTCACCCAGCAGCCCCATTAACTTCCACTGTATGGAAAAGAGCAGCCTAGACATTCTGACCCAGCAGCCCCATTCACTTCCACTGTATGGCGACCGGGTGTGTAGTGATCTGAATGAATGTAAAAACACAATGCACGCATTTTTTTATTTTCCATGCCTATCCCTTTAAGCTCAGGTTTTCTTGTGTTACGTCACACCTCCATGCACTTTCTCTTCTAGAAACCTCTAATTAGGACGTTCACATGTCTTCAGCATCTGCAACTATACAATAACACTATACATCTTTAAATTTTCATAATGCTTCATTCTCAATTCACACTGTTCCTCCGCTGGTCTCTGTGCGGATGAGGATCTGGGTTTGAGATGCTGTGGTCTCCTCCAGCGCTGGGCAATCCAGCAGCCAGCGTTTCTCTCATCTACATCTGCCTGCCCCCTCATTCCTTTACCTGCCAGTATTCTCCACACTGTTTTCTTTCATCCCCCTCCTTCCTTCTATTCTCATTCCTCGTTACCTCAATTTGGGTTGATCGTGCGCATTTCTCACTCTCTTTTCCCTGAGATCATCACTTACTCAGCGTTAGTCATATCGTTGTCCCTTGCTGCTTTCGTTGTTTCCTCCTGCACTCTCTCATGCTTTCATTTTTTTCTCTGGTCCTTTCGACTTTCATTTTTTTCCTCCTGCACATCTGTTTGTTTTGCGATATTTTTTTTGTAGTCTATGTGTTGTGTTGCAATTGTTTAGGTGTGTCTGCATTGTATTGGTGCAGTGAGTATGTGTGTCTGAAGTGATTATAAAAACATCACAATAATCCACAAGTAATCCACAGCACTCCAGTCCAAAAATAATCCACAAGTAATCCACAGCACTCCAGTCCAAATCCAGCATTAAGGCGTTTTAAACTCAAATACATAGAGTCTATAATCATAATAACAGTTCCTCCAGTGAAAAAAGTGCATCTCCTGTTGTCTCTCACATCAAAATCCAGACACATATTTGTTTTGGACTGTTTAAACGCTGCTTGATCTGTGCAGATTCTCTCTGATTAAACCGAACCTTTTTCACTGGAGGAAGTGTTATAGGGGATTATAGACTATGTATTTGGAGTTAAAACATCTACTGTGGGAGTGTTTCATATTTTTTCTTCTCAGATGTTTAAACTGAGGAACTGAGTGCCGTGTGGTTACTTGTGATGTTTTTCATAAGCTGTGGACTCTCATTCGTCCGGCACCCACACATTCACTGCAGAGTGTTTATTTTTTAATTTTTTGAATTTTGTCTAAATTTTTAACTAATGTTGTTTAAAGTTTGAAACTAGACATAATAGTGTACGTGTGGACATATGTAAAATTTTCATGTTTGTGTTTTGTTTAAATTTTTTGTCCCATTGACACATTATTTGTATGTCATACAATAATTTTTCAGTTAACAAGACTCTGAAAAATCAAAGACAAAAATACTGAGAAACGTTTTAGCAGTTTTATACAGTATTTTATGGATTTTGGGAAAGTCGACGATACAAAAGCATTTTGAGAACGTCTGTGAACACGCTTTCGTAAAGACTTTGGTTCTGGTTGTGTTTGTGGGATCCAGCAGCCGGCCAAAAAACAGGCTAAATGCCAAAGTGAATGTGGGCTGCTAAATGTAGTTGGAGATTCAGCCAAGGTTGAAAATAAATGAGAAGATAAAAATATATATATCGCAACTGCATTTTTCTTCCAACTTTTTACCCTGCTCGCTGACAAAAACACATCTCGATTCAGACCAGAATTAAAATCACAAAAGGTTTTCCACCAAACCTTCAGGAAAACTAGTTCCATCAACAGCTTAATCTCTGTCCTCTACTGATGGGGTCTCTCTAGTATTTCCTCAGCTCGCTCCGGTACGGTTAGGTTACGTTAAGCCCTGAGTTACTACAGACATCCAGACCGGGCACCGAGGCGATCTGCCTCATTGTGATTCGCCTGCTGATGTAAAAGACACCGTACGATTACTGTTTAATGAGACATCGCTCCTGACTAAACCATCAGCGCTGTCTGTGACCGTGTACAAATTAATGCGCTCAATACATTTCCACCATTCTTGGATATGATTCACCTCACCACATGACTTTCTTTCTTTAGTGGAGTAACAGGCAAAATCTTGAAGAACATTACTGGCTGGTTCTTTCCATATAGTCAATGGTGACTGGAGCTGTCTTGATTAAAAAAAACATGAACACATCACAAAAAATCATCCATCAGTCTCATGCGCTCTATTCCAAGCTTTATGAAGCCATGTGAGAATGGCAGTACATTTTCCAGGCCGCTGTCAGATTTATGTTTTTTCAGAGCAGCTGCATCACTCCTGATCACAAGTGTGAATACCAGCCGTTTTTTCCTTTAACAAATAATCTTTTATATCACTTGCCCTTTCAGGAGCCACTTTCTTTTGAGATAACCATAACTCATTTCTCCCTCTCTCTGTCTCCTAAAAACACTTCTTCTCATAAATACAACAATGCTGATTACTTGGACAATAACACAATCAGACAGCAATGAAGAGCCGATTGCGTTATTATAAGAAACATTACAGTTAGCATCATTCAGACAGATAGCTTTATTCAGGAGCGAGTGTGTCCATCATTACCTCCGCTTATAAACGCCTCTTATCTCTCTAACCGGCTGAAATCAGTCTGAGGGCTCTGAACGGCTGCGATTGTTCTTGACCCGAATGAACACAGGAGGCGCATTAACCTGGACACCAGGGTCAGCCGTCCTTCAGAACCACTCAAGAACACCTTTCAAACTCCTCCGGAACGGGATTTTGAAGTGAGGAAGCCTGACTTAAAATAGCTGACACTTAAAGAACCATCATTTATCAGTATGAAATTTGCCAGACAAATATGCATGAGAAAGAGTCATACAAGTGATCATTAAACAAAATCTTTAGAACCTTAATTATATAGGCTATAATATAATGATAATGTTTTCGTAAATGCTTCTATTCGAGTTTAGCGTCAGCTTTATTTTATTTTATTATTTATTATATTTATATGTTGTTCAGTTGCTTTGACGCAATCTTTTTTGTTTAAAGCGCTATATAAATAAAGATGACTTGACTTGACTTGACTCTCTCTTACTGATGGGGTCTCTCTAGTATTTCCTCAGCTCGCTCCGGTACGGTTAGGTTACGTTAAGCCCTGAGTTACTACAGACATCCAGACGGCCACCGAGGAGATCTGCCTCATTGTGATTCTGACTGACTGATGTAAAAGACACGTTACGATACATGTTTAATGAGTACATCTGCTCCTGAATAACAATCAGCGCTGTCTGTGACCGTGACAATCTAATGCGCTCAATACATTTCCACCATTCTGATATGATTCACTCTCACCCACATGACTTTCTTTCTTTAGTGGAGTAAAACAGGCAAATATCTGAAGAACATACTGGCTGTTCTTTTCCATATAGTCAATGGTGACTGGAGCTGTCTTGATTAAAAAAAACATGAACACATCACAAAAAATCATCCATCAGTCTCATCGTTATGTCTATGTTTTATGATTTATTAAGTGAGATTTGAGGTTGGTTTTACATTTTGCTGTCAGCTGTCAGATTTATGTTTTTTCAGAGCAGCTGCATCACTCCTGATCACAAGTGTGAATACCAGCCGTTTTTTCCTTTAACAAATAATCTTTTATATCACTTGCCCTTTCAGAGAGCCACTTTCGGGGTGCCCTTTCAGGAGCCACTTTCTTTTGAGATAACCATAACTCATTTCTCCCTCTCTCTGTCTCCTAAAAACACTTCTTCTCATAAATACAACACATTCTGATTGCTTGTGAAGTTGCGCTGCGTTATATAAGAAACATACAGTATCAGCATCATCAGACAGACTCCTGCGTAATCGTTACTTCAGGGGTAGTTGACTGAGTGACGGTTCACATCATATTACCTTCCGCCACATTGCTAAAACGCCTCGGTATAACCTCCGCCTAACTTGCTGAATCAGTTCGGAATGGACTCATGAGGCCGGCATAGACTGTTCTGGACGCGCGCTGACAACACGGCTTATTACGTAATTTCTTTCTGCATTAACCTGGACACCACGGTCGACCTCGTCATTCCAGAGGACCAACAAGAACACCTTTTCAACTCCTCCTGAATCGGGATTTGAATGTCGGGACAGCTGACTTAAAATAGATGACACGTTACAGAAAACTTTGCATTAGTTCAGTTATAAATCTACCCCGCTGACATGTGATCAAGTACACAGATTCAGACATCACTATAATATATAGTATATAATATAATTAAATGTCTTCAACATTGTAAATGCTGATCTATTACGTATGTTATAGGTCAAGCATATATTTCGACTTTATTATTTTAATTATTGATTAATCACTTACATAATATACTGGTTACTATTATATATTATGACTAGGCAGCATAGATCATATAGATCAGATCCGATACAACTAGTCATTATAAGAATTAATGAACTTAAAAAAATAGGAATACATTAATAAACGGTAAAAAACAAAAAAAAAGATGTATAGATCCTGAAGGTGTCCACGTAAGTGCCGTCTTTGGATAAAAGCGCTAAGCCACTGCATAATCGTAAATAATATGTTAATGAATATAACAACCTTATTGAACAACTAGTTTTGACAGTCATGCAACACTTTATGTTTAATAGATCATAATTAAATTAGTAAACATTTACTTTATAATGCATTAGGTATCAAATGTATTATTTAATAATTACAGTAATTAGTATTGGCTTATCATATAGCAAATATCATAGGATATTTAATAAATGCATCTGGAGACGCACAACAGAAAATTAAACATTGAGGTCGCAATTATGAAGAGTATGGCGGGCATTCCATCACTCACTGCCACTAGAGTTGTGGCGGATTCATAGGATTCATTAGGCGGGGTGGGAGTAGATTATGTCGTGTACCATTACCGGGCTCGGGATCTTGTTGAGCATGGCTGTTCAGGTAAGGAGGGCGGGATTCATAGTTTAACAATAAATTGCGGTACAGAGCGAGAGAGTCCTGAGTGGATCTGCTGCGAGTAGCAAGAGCTATCATAGACACTGCTGCACACTATCGAGACTAGGACCTTTCCCCACACCTCCCGCTAACCATAAAACAAAAAAAGTACGCATCATGGCTCCGACACGACTGGTCATAGGTAAGCTTAGAAAAGAGGTAAAGCAAGTCTGTCAAGATCAAGCGTAGATAGCCGATAGATAGAAAGATTCTAACATGGGAATGCGGCAAATACGCATCGGCACCAGAGGACCAATTGTTTAGTTCTAGAATCATGAGTACTGCTTGCGACGCATTGAACAGACAGTACAGTACAGTGACTATCGACTTTCAGTACTATCGATTTCGCTAGGACCACGATCTGTATAGATACGATATTAGAGTCTCAGCCTAGATATGATAGATAAGATATGTAGAAGATAGATAGATACGTAGCAATAGATTATGATTAAGATTAGCACTGAGATAGATAGATAGTCATAGAACATTAGTGGAACAATAGATCATGCATTTAGATAGATGAATGATCGAAGAGGTTACAGACAGACCGACAGACTAGACAGACAATATTGACAGATAGATCTAGTACAGAGTTCAGACGAGACAGCATTTTAAGATAGATAGATACGATAGATTGACTAGATAGATAGATCCGATAGAATAGCCATATGATTAGATTTGATATTAGATCCGACTAGAACAATGGTAGACGATATGGTTAGATGATAGACTAGATAGACAGACAGCATGCCAGCAAAGGAAGACAGACAAGCCAGATTAGACAGACTGAATGACAAGATAGATAGCAGGCTACGAAATAGTAATAGATAGAAGTAGCATATGATGATAGATAGATAGATTAGACTGATTGATAGATGAGTTACTAGATACGTATATTGCAAGTTTTAGATAAGCATTAGACGAACAATGAGATACGACTTATTGATAGATCCGAACATGAGCAGACAGACAGACAGGATACGACAGACAGACAGACATAGATTCAGCATAGATCCAGACTAGATAGATACATATGTCTAGGTCTCCTGGATGAGATAGCGATAGCATAGACTACGATAATTACAAGAGACAGATAGATATGATAGTAGTATGATAGCATTAGACAGCATTACAATTGGAACTAATGATGTTAGATAGTGGAGCACGACTCATCCTCCTCTAATGATCTCGATAAACGATGCAGACAGACCATATGACAGACAGTTCAGTACTAGAACCAGACATTACCATGTATACAGATAGAACTGATGATGTACTTAGCGTAGAGTGTAGTCATAAGCACTAGCAGTGTCGATGTCCAGACCCCTAGATTAGCATGTCGATACAGATAGCATAGATTAGCTCTGATAGATATGCTCAGATAGCATAAGATGATGATATATTTTAGATAGACAGACAGACACACACAGACTAGCACAGACAGACTATGACAGACAGATTACTAGACAGACACACCCAGATAAGATAGATACGCATAGATTCAGTATTACAAAACTCACATACAGATTAGCCAATAGATACACATAAGATAGATACGATAGATAAGCATATTGATAGATCATAGACAGATCTTAGACACAATGGAATAACAGCACATTATACATAGATAGCACTAGATATTGATTTAGATTAGACTGAGTATGATAGATATTGATAGATAGCATTAGGAAATAGAGCACTGATCAGATAGAACAATGGATACGATAGATTAGATAGATGTACGCCAGATAGATCAGCTTGCATAGATAGACTAGAGATAGGCTAGCATAGATACTTTCAGAATAGAACTATTAGAGTAGATCAGACAGTATGCGTTTAGAACAATTGGTAGATATGATAGATTCCTAGAATAGTGTAGAGTGATAGATAGATAGATAGATGTTACTAACCATAGATAGATAGATAGGTAGTGTCCAGAGAATAGATAGAGTTAGAACAGATCAGTTGATAGTATACGAATGAGGTATAGTACATTAGAACATGACGACATTTATAGACAGACATGACCAACCCTAAAGACATGCAGACAGATGTAGACCCTCAGAGATATGATTTCTGATAGATTTTGCATATTGGAGTAGATACGCATTTTGTATGAATGAGAGCATTTAGCAATAGAACAGTTGCGAACAGATTAGAAAGGAGCATGAATTCGGAGAATCTAAGACAGATCAGCATTCTGAAATAGATCACCTGAGCGTCATCACTCACCATGATAGTACTAAGCGGCCCTAGATAGTAGAGCATTATGATAGTATCCGAGTAGAAATAGACCGATAGAGTCAGCAAGAAGATAGATATGATAGCATAGATCCACTGACGGGGGGGGCAATCGAGAACTCCAGACCCTAACCCCCCTAAATAGTATGATAGAGAGAGAGATAGATAGTATTAGAGAGAGCATGAGAGATTACATTTCAAGAGAAAGTGAGAACAGCTACCAGACTCCCACACGAAAACGTTAATTATGAGCCATCACATCTTCCGCATGCTTCGAACATGGCAGACGATTTATCGTAGATTATTGATTCTCCAGCATGAATTCAATAATTCAGTAGTGATTCCCACAGATTCGTAAATGACAGACTCACCCTCGGCGCCCATCAATCTCTCTCTAGATAGTTCTCCTCAGCCTGCTACGCTTCTGCAGCGCGTGACGACACACCGAGACGAGAGCGACAGCACAGGCTAGCAACAGACTGAGAGATGAGAAGATACGACTGTCAGAAGACCCAGAACTGTACAGACTGCTAGAAAGATGACGAGTTTCATGTCTGAGCTATTTCAGCCATTACTGTTAGATAGAACAAACTGATGGATAGAAAAACGATAGAACTCTCAACACTACTATATAGAGCACCTACAAAATCAACACAACTATAGAAATATAGAACGTAAAGAGATGGTGGAGATATATAGGTAGATAGATTAGATAATGATAGATAGATCACCTGAGCCAAGTTTAGTCACCCAGCCTAACACAAGAAACTGAGACAGTGTGTTTGGTGTGTGTGTGTGTTTGTGTGTGTGTGTGTGTGTGTGTGTGTGTGTGTGGGGTGTGTGTTGTGGTGTACCTAATGAGTTTTCGTCAAACATTCAGCTGTTTTGGGGAAGGTCCAGTGTGGCCTGTATCCGATACTGATAGATCAACCCCCAGCCACTACTGAGGAGGACAGCTGAACACTCAAGTCTTCACTGACATCACTCTGTCCTCGTATGTGTTCTTTCTATGTTGCTTGTAAGTGTGTCACATCAGGAATATTATATATTAAAAAAAAAAAAAATGTCTCAGAAGTTCCCTTCTGCAATTCTTGCAAGAAATTAAAGTGATCAAATAGCCAACAATGAACAAGTAACATACATAGTCCAATACCCTATCTCCCTATTAGTATAAAATAGCCTAAAACTTGATTTATGTTTATTGAACAGAACATCACTTTTAAAAAACCCCACATCCTGAAGAAATGAAATTCAAAAACAGCATGTTTTCCTACTATTACCATTTATTTATTTACCACACAGTTAATAAATTGTTGTATCATACAGTTTTTGTTGTTGTTGTTGTTTTTTGCAATTTGTTGGTAGCTATATTATTATTGTTTGTCAAGAAACAAACAGAAGAAAATTTGAATTATTTTATGATATATGTATAACTATATCTGTTTATACAGAATTAATATACCAATCTGTAGTAATAAACAACATTTATTTTACATATGTAGCTCTTAGAACAAATATTTGTTAAACATGCAGTAAGAATACGGCGTAAAACTAATGTGATATAGAGCAGATAACGGTGTTAAGAATGAGTTTCCTGTGAAATATCTGTAGTTTGGTTCCCAAGTGTTTTGCTAGCTTCCGATTGGGTGAGACACGACTGAGATGTAGCTCTCAGCGAACCATAAAAAGGCCAGCTTGCATTGCTTTCTTTACAATCCAACATTTCCCCGTCTGTTCTTACACACCGTGAGAGTGAAATGCCCTGAACCTGCACAACCACACACAACACCACAACCGACGGCTTGTCCTCAATAACACATATACATGATCTGATACCATCTCCAATAGCTTGAGCCGCAACGGACCCCGGGTCAGCATCCACCGGGCGGCTCCCAGCTTCGTCTAGCTGACGGCACCTTCCACAACACTCCACAACACACCGCCTCTCAATCCAGTTCTGTATGGTTATGCATGTGGAAAGAACTGTTTTAGGAAAGAGCATCTCTACTCCAGCAGCTGCAAGTGCGCCTGTGCCATACAGTCAGGAAAACACTGGAAAAATTTTACAGCCATTAATTGTTATGAAATACCAGCGTGCAGACTTCTGCAACGGTAGCCCCGAAGTCTCGGGATCTGCCGCTTATATAAAACCCAGCCGCAGTGTGTGTGTGTGTGTGTGTGTGTGTGTGTGTGTGTCCAAGCGTGAGGTTTTAGTGCAACATAGTTTGTGTTTGCACTCAGGTTTCATCCAGAATGTTCAGAACTGGAAATGCATCTATTACATAGACAGCACCCACCGCGCACGAGCCGGGCGCATTCAAGCAGTGTGGACGTAAAACTCTCCTCAGGTGAGGATCATTAGCTATTAATGCATCGTGATATTTAAACCATCTCTGCATTTATGCATCAGATGCTTCAAAGATGCCATCTGATTTCCAGGTAATACACAGCAGCCTCTGTTGCCAAGTAGATTCAAAACGCCTTAGTCAAGACAAAACACAGTAAAACACTGCAGTCCAGGACCGTAAGAAGGATGATATTCAATCATTTGTTTGATGGATCATCCTAGAAAATAATAAGCAATAATGTTGATTTTACATTTACAATGGTCATTTTTATAAGTTTTTAACAAATAATGTAATGTAATATTTTATAATATGGTAAACATATTTACATAATATATATTTTGAGATGGAGCATGTTTTTTTTATATAGAGGAACACATATGATTCTTTTATATGCAAAAGGATGGATTAAACTGGTCCTGCCTGTTCGTTACAATTAGATATCATGACTATTGATACTACTGAGATGCTGATAACGTTTTTTTTTTGTCCAGTTTTTTAGTTTATCTTTTTATTTTAATCTCAGTTAAGTTTTAATAATTTTGTCTTTTCTTTAATCCTTTTTAGCAGTTCTCATGTTTTGATAACAGTTGTGCTCCATAAGTTTACACATCCCTCTGCAGAATATGCAAATTGTTGTAATAATTTTAACAAATTAAGCGGGATTATGATAATGCCATGTTTATTTTAATGTGAGTCCTGTCCTGAATCAGATATTTCACATACCAGATTTTTACATATACGTCACCAAGACAACAAAATAACCTGAATGTACAAAAACACCATGAGGGCCTCATATTCCTCTATTACAGAAGGTTCACAACATGTACTGATGCGCTGCAGCAGGCCCACACGATGGCCAGATGATGAAGTCAAAGGAAGGCATTTGGGTTTCACTGCCTCGGATAGATTTTTTGTTACGTGCCACAGATACATTCCCCTGCTTTCCATTTCTGCTCCATTATTTAATTATGTGATCTGATTATGAGCCAACAATCCATACTTTGGCATTGAGATAATGAGGAGGCTGGGCTATATTCACAAATATATTGATGTCATAACTGGACAAAATGTTTTTTTTAAACATACTATTTTATTAAACTCATTAACTCAAATCAAGAGTGCTTAATCTTTAGATTTATCTGTTCCTCGTTTACTAAATGATTAACAGACCTATTTTGACCTGTAACTTGCACGACTCAAGAAAAAAAAAAAAATAAAAAAAATACACTTATTATTCAACCTATTCTTTTTAAGTACAGTAATTACGTTCACAAAGTAACCAAAAAGGAATTAAATGGAACATAATTACTTAATAAAAGAAACCTCTGTCCAATCTGGCTTGAAGTTGGTGGAATGCTAGCAATATTGTAAAAAGATCACAGATACATTCGCCTGAATCTGTCATTTCTTGATTCCATTATATTAACTATGTGATTCTGATTAATGGGCCAACACTACTACTTACGAATAAGGATGAAAATATTGTGAGGTATGCTGCACACACTAATTTCATTTAACATTACTTGTTTTATTAAATGAACTCAAAAATCTCAGTATTAAAATTTAGATTTTCTCAGCAGCACTTCATAACAAACATTTCACAAAAAAATAATGATGAACAAGTCATTTTGAGATAAATACAAGTCGTTAGAAATAAAAAAATTTAAAGCAAGGTTTGTTAATCATTTTTTTACAATTGACCAATCACAGCGTCCAGGAAGCAGCAACTATCCATTTTAAAGCAATTTGACTATATTATTATCAAATAACATATGATTTTTAATTTAATGGGATTCTTTTGTTCTATTCATGTCAATTTAACCTGAATTTTAACAAATAAACATCTCAATGTCTGACACAACTGTGTAAATTAGATTGTTTTTTTAAAGAATATACTTTATAAAGTGTATACTGCACTGTAACTAAAACGTAAGAATGTAATTCACCACTGAACATTGGCAAATAAATGAAAAAGAATATTTAGCTAAAAATTAATATTAAATGCAGTTTAGCCTGAACCTATAAGTAGGACTGAAAGTACATCTTTCTATTGTCAATTTGCATAATTACTTCTATTGACTTTAACAATATGATTAAAGTGATGTACGGCTTTTATAGTAACCTAAAACATCTTCAATGTCATTTCTACTGAAACTTGAATGTCATGTATTTAAACATATTTGCATTCTACACACCATGCAATAAGTTAGCAATATAGCACATTTAAAATATAGTAACTTTTAAAACATAATACCCATACAAAAGTACGCAGAGTTAAAGTGATAATAAGTATTTTACATGTTGCTTATAGTAGTGTAGTCAACTCATTAAATAAGTGTGACAAAAGATTATTAAAACATAATAAGTTAATTAAAGTTAAAATTAAAGTAATAAATAATTTCCTAATAATAATTTAAAATGCAGCCTACTTTCAAAGTAAAACTTTAATTTGGTCATTTTTTACAAATGCATTTTTTGTGCGGATTATTGGTGATGTTTTTTACATAAACTTAATTAGTTCATGTCTTTATCCTTCCTCTATTTTTAGAGTCATATTACCTTTTCCTCACTCATCATTCATCTTTCAATAATCTTGAAAAATACTTTAGTTTAAGTGGACCACTGTTTAAATGTAAAATTAATTTCTATTTCTCACACAAAACATCAATTTTGTTTCATCACTTGTTAGCATTAACATCATACTCTGATTTAGTATTATTAGTATTATTATTAATTAATTATTATTATTTGGCACCGTACTATACAACTGTTGTTCCACGTTTAGTTTCGGGAAAACTTCATTTTTCACTATTAAACTATTTGCTTATTATCATGCATATTACTCGTATATTAGCGTGTGGTTAATCGTGGTATTTATGAGGCACATATTGATGCCTTATTTCTGCAGGAGCGTATCAGATTCCCCTTAATAATTAGCAAATTTATGAGTATATGTGAGGCAAGAGTCATGGCTAATAGTTAGTTATAGTGAGAACTGGACCCCAAATTAAAGTGTGACCACAATTTTAATATCAGACTTTTCCTATCTGCAATCGTATTCCTAAAATAATTTCAGCTTATTGATATTGTCAAAATCAGTGCCATTCCTATCAGTAAGGAACTGGATGATTACAACATAAAGCCATGTCCCAACACAACAAAACAGCGCTGTATGATTGGCGTTTGTTCTCGTTACACCTAACAACATTTTACTTTTACAAGCTTTGTCTGTTAATAAATGAACTGCCCGCATTACAAAAACTTTGGATTCCTAAAATAAGCTCCATTTCCTTATGCAAGATAAAATCTTCTTATTTCTTTGAGCATGGTGAACTCTGACCACTGCAGCACAGGATGCAGAGATCCATCCCAGTCTTAATACTCTTTCAGAAGTGCAGATTACACTGTCCTGAGACACAGTTATGAGTGTTTGTGCCTTTCAGGTTAATGTAAGACAAAAACACACACTTTCAGAGAAGAAGACACACTCCTAACCAAAGCAAATCCTGGACGGGCTTCAGCAGAGCGTGTCTAATAACTTCCTTCAGATACAACATCTGCTGCATCTCTGAAAGAGCTGAAACAAACTGGCTGTTCAAGAGTTCCACTCGAGGTCCAAGCGGGGTGGCAAAAAAAAACATTGAAGACACGTTCTCAAAAACGCACTCACCCCAGCAGTGGCGCTATGTGTGTGTGTGTGTGTGTGTGTGTGGTGTGTGATGGGTGTGTGTCACAGAACACAGACACTTCTCAAACCACATCAACCCAGATCAGAGTCATGTCATTTCGGTCAAAATCATGAAACCTGAAGAGCATTTGCAATATAGTCAGAGCTGAGAGAATATTAATCATACATTTAAATTTATTTTACAATCAGCATTGTTTTGTAATTGACGCCAGTTGATTTGTAGCTAGTGCAATTATCAGAAAAGGATCTTGAAATAAAGAGACTGAGCTTGATTTAAACTCTGCTAGAGTCTTCAACGTCAAAAGTTAGAAAAATTAATCTTACACACTACAGTTTTACAGCGCGTCTGAAAATCCAGCTGGTCAATCCAGTTCTGATGGGAAGATATATTGCAAGATATAATATTTAAGCACAATTTCAATACCAAAAATCTTTTTTTGAACAATGCTGAAAAGTGAGCTTGCAAGTTCATTTGAAGTGATGCATGTTATTATAAATATATCTTATCTGCCATACTTTTTATTTATCAAGGAGCATTAAATTGATCAAAAATGACAGTAAGTAACACTTTTAATGTTACAAAAGCCTTCTATTTTTATTTTAATAAATCATTCATCTGTGAATCCTGACAAAATAAAAATGTATCACGGTTTCCACAAAATTATTGTGCAGCACAACTGCTGTGTTCGAACAGTGATAAATAATCAGAAATCTTGTCTTGAGCAGCAAAATCATCATATTAGAATGATTTCTGAAGATCATGTGATCCTGAAGACGGAAGTAAATGATGCTGAAAATACAAGCTGCACATCACCAGATACTCAGAATTACACTTTAACAGTTATTCAACTAGGAAACCAGCTGTTTTACAATTCGAATAATATGTTTCCACAATTTTAACTTGATGTTTACTGTATTTTTGACCACAATAAATGCAGCTTTGGTGAGCAGAAAGACTTGACTTCAAATAAAAAAAATTTCATTGACTTTGACGAGAATTTTAAGACACGGTACTGTATGAAGCAAGGTGTTTTTTTATGTATCTCGATTTAACCTTGAATTATGTGTGGAAGTATATATGAACCATCTGCACAGCAGCCTGAAACGTGCTAATAATTGGGGCTGTAAACATCATTGGTCAGGAATAAATCTGAAACATGATGTTGATGATGGTTTGAGGTCTGATAAACTAACAAGGTTGCACCGTCAGATTTTTGCCAGCAGTGCCCTCTTGTTTCTCAAGAACGGCCTTGAAAGTGAGGTCACTTGAGCAAGAAAGCCATGTACTGAAGGGACGGTGCACCAGACCCTGCAGCATGTTTCCCCAGACACAAGCTTCTTCGGTGTGTTAATGAAGCAACAAAAACACAGCTAATGATGTCACAGCACGGATCACATCCTAGTGAGGACTGGAACGCTGAGAATTAGGCGAGCTAATCAAAATGACATCTTTCCCAGCGCGCTGTGTTGATTGTGAATAGAGCAGAGGACAGAGAGGATATTAAAAACATGTGTTTGGTATTTAATGCGCGAGCTGTCGATGGCTCAAAAGCACAACGCAGAGACTGGTGCTGATATGCAGAAATTATAATTTCGTGGCCTTCATTCAGATCCTTGCATTCAGCATGGTGTAGTGATTGTCTCTCATTCATTTGAAGAGAATGGTTTTGCTGGGAAAATAAACACTAAGCATAGACTCAGATCCTGTTCAGGGTTTGATCTGATTCACTGTCCCATAAAAATAAAGACATAAAGTTCTAAAAATGAAGCTAGGCGGACATCATTAACCTATATACAAATTATTTCAAAGCATTATTATTTTGTTCACGCGGTGTTTAATATCAAAGAAAAAAATTGTTGTTTGAGCTTGTATAATCTAATTTAATGTAATATTTGAATAATTTTAAAACTTTATTTTGATAAGTTTCTTATTTGTTTCAGTATACTTTTCAAGATTTAAATTTATCAATGATTTTGTTTGTCTTTTTTACATATATAATAATAATAAAACCAACAATAACAGTAATAATAATAAAGAACTTTTATAATTTATATATTGTGGTAATAAAGTAAAAACAATGAACCTGACGGTTGAAAATGATGATGATGATAATTTATTTTATTTTGATTTAACTTAATCAAAAAAAATTAATTGTATCAAAAAAAAAAAAGTTAATATACAGAATGAAAGAAACAAACTTATAAAAATGACAAAAGCACACAGCAAATTCACTAAAACTTTTACTAAAATAAAAAAGAGGAACATAAAATAATATTTTATATCAGTTAGTTGCTGAGACAATATTTCTCATTTTCAGTAAGTTTACCTTGAAAACCTAAAATAAATACCTAAAATAAATAAGACTAAAACTAAAAAATAAAATGAATAAAAAACTATACCAACTTAAAAAACACACACACACAAAACATAAAAACACAAATGACAGTGAAAAATCACTACAATTTTAGCTAAAATTAAAAACTAAAAAAGCCAACATGAACATAAACAATACAAGTAAGAAAAAATAAAATACAAATTAATTGATAATGTTAATAACGATTCCATCTCGCTATTGCTTAAACGAGCACTGGTCTCGTGTACCTTGAGAAGTGCTCTCTGTACGAGTGGTTATTAAGGTTTTTCCATGTTGTCTTCCGCCCTTCAGTCAGACATGTATCTTCACTCCTGTTAAACATTGTTCAATATTTCAGTGATCTTGACGCCTATTCACGTCAACGCTGATGGATAATCTGAGCAGGAGATCCTAAGTGAAGAGCCTCCACGCTTCACACGGCTTCTGTTCCTGTCAAACACACACCAAAACTGGGCCAAACACTTCTTTCAAACACTTCAAGGACTATTTTTTAAGTTTAATTATTCAACAACCCCCCGCTAAAAACATACTGCTCGACCATATAAATTAATACATTAATAAACACAGTTTTTTTGCTTTTTTCCCCAAAAAGAGTCAAATAAAAGTCTGATTAACTCAGCTGGTATTCACTTGCATTACTTGAAAGAATAGTTTTAAGTTCTATTATTAAAGCCACTAAAAACTCCTGTAGCGCTCAAATAATGAGACTAATACATAACACATTATAACCAACCAATAAATAAAAAGTAATGAGTAACTGAAACTCCTTGTCTTTTCAGATGTCTGTATTTCAAGAAAAAAACTGTTTCAATATAATAATAGTAAAAAGATAAAAATTTATGAATAAAACCACCACCCCCTTTTTTAGGGGGATTATTTTTACATTCTATTAAAAGCACACTAAAACCTCCTGTTTAAAAGCCTAAATCAATCAATCAAAAAATGAAATAAACAAAAAAAAATTAAAGAACATAAAAGATGAATGAATGAATGATGAAGTGAATGAAGGGAATGAATGAATGAATGCATGAAAAGAGAAAACGAAAAACACCTGGTATCCACTTGGTCTTTGAGACGTCTTTCCTTTCCAATCAAACAAATAAATCATAAATAACATCAACTTATATTACCTTTTAGAGATGAGTTTCTTTCAGGAGAGTAAGACACTAAAAATGTCTGTAATAAAGTTGTAATAAAAATAAAATTAAAAATCGATTTAAAAAATAAAAATGCAGTTATAATTAAACACAACAGTTCTTTTCAAAAGGGCAACGGATATCAGGTGATACGCCACCCCACAAATGAAAAATTTAGTCATTAATCACTTACCCCCAGGTCCGTTCCAACCCGTAAAAGCTCTCTGTTGCTCTTTCAGAACACAATTTTAAGATATATTTGGATGAAAACCTGGCAGGCCTTGTGGACTGTTCCCATCAGACTGCCAAATAAATAACAGTGTCACGCATCCAGGAAAAAAAAAAAAGGGGATATATGAAAGTCCCGTCATCCCAGAATACCCATCCTGCTATCTGACGTGCATCTTGGGTTATAAGGAAGAGACGGGAACACTTTTTGTAAGCGTCAGAAAACAAAAATATACGACTTTATATTCAATAATTTGTTTGTCACACAGTCCCCTCTGTGTCCCTCTCCATAGCCTCCCTGTTGTATCATCCAAATATCTTAAACTTGTTTCCGATTTAGGACGAACAAGCTTTTTACGGGTTTGGAACGACATGGGGCGTAAGAAGATTCCTGGACACAAATGTTCATTTTTGGTGTGGAGTATCCCTTTAAGAAGCTGTTTACATTGACAGTGGCACATTTTCAGATATTTTAGCGAGTTCTTGAGTATGCGTTAGATACTGGGCTTATTTAAATTCAATTATGTTTACGTTGCATATGCATATCATTAACATTGTCAATCGATCCACCATGCGGCTCTAGATATCCGTACTGCAGGATCAGCATCAAAGTCGAATCCCTCTACAGTATAAAGAACTACATTTATTATTCTAATCTGCGTATGAAGCGAATGGATGTAACGCCCACACATATGCTGGCCGTTGGAAGCTGAGCTGACGTGGCACATGATGTCGGTTAGCTGTGGGTGAAGAATCCAACAAACACTTAATCCCACGGCTCTGTTTTGTAAGCAACTCATTATCGAGACTATTAATGGCACACTGCAGGATTCTCCCCCCCTTCCCTCCTCGTCTCTCTTCCTCTCTCCTGCGCTCATCCTGTGGTCCTTCTTCCTTCCTGCTCCCACTCAGTTCCTCTCTCTCTTTTTCAGTTCATTTCTCCCACCTTCTCCATCCTTATCTCATCCTTCTCTCCATCTGTTTTCGGGGACACCTTTTTAAAATACAAGCAGCTTCATTTTTCCTTCCTCCCCTCTTTCTCTCCTCTGTTCCAAACCCTCGGTGAGCTGCCTACGGAGGCTATTTTAGGCATCGCTAGATCGCGCTCCTGACGTGAAAGCTGATCTTAATGATGCTGACATCGCAAGAGATCTTGTTTATAGCCACAATTCTAAGGGAGCAATGAGTGTATTCTTCACAGGGAAGCCCCAGAACTGCAGTGAGCTCTGTGAAAACTGCTATAAATTATTATAGAACTTATATAATTCAGGTTTCAATATTACAGTGGATAAACTCTATTGAAAATCAATTGAGTCTCCTCATGCAGAGCCGCTACTTGTTGCTGTGTGTTGGGATGCTGTCTAACTGTAGCATGGAATCCCAGTAGAGTTGCCATTCCTTATTACAGAACACTTCATGTGAATTTGGAACCCTCGTAACATGCACTACAGCTGAGTATGTACCAAGCGTGATGTCCGAAAATCAAGGACTTGTACTTTAGATACACTCTTATATGATTTTGGAACACTGTACATGCACCTCTGCTGTCCTAATGTAGTGTTCAAATCAAGCAATTATCAATTTAGCAACACTAAACTCTGATTTGGAACCACTGTACATGCACTATTGCTGTCTATATAGTGTTTCAAATCAAGCAATTCATAAATTTAGAACACTGAAGACATGACTTTGGACACCAGCTGTACATGCCACTACAGCGTCTATGTAGTGTGCTCTCTACATCAGTAACATATTGTTTTGTTACACTCATATAGATTTGAAACACTACACTTTCATAATTCGTCTGTTTTTGTAGAAGACGTTCCACATCAAGCACTCTTTAAATTTAGAGCACTCTACATAGAACACAACTGTGTAGGGCATGTATTGTATTTAAAATCAGGAATGTATCATTTAGAAACATTCCTCATATGCACTCTAACATGTTTCCCCCAATGAATCGCCTGACTTAAAAATAGATGCTGCCTCCCCCCAAATGAAGGAAGCGTCTATCTAGGCACGCAGGCAGCGAGAACCACTCAGAATAAAGGTTTTTTGGAAAAGAGCTTCTGTGTTTTCTTTTCGAAAAAAGCTATTTGAGCTAAACGTGGACTGAAAACCATTGGATGGCAGCCTCCTACTGATTGTGTTAACACATTGCCTGGGCCAACTTCATCTCAGCGAACAGCATGCTGAACATTTGAAGACCCAGAAGTTTTTTATAGAACGGTAAAAGGAGGGGGCAGAGAAGAAGAGGAGAATTCGCCTGTGTCTGGGAAACTAAGAAATCTGAACCATTTAGTACTACACGAGCTGTGCCACACAGAACAAAAAGTGATGGGGCTGGGCGAAACAATACAACATCAAAACTAACATTGGATCAGAGTCCTTCAATTATAGCTGGAAAAAACCTTTCTGTTCAACCCATTAGCTCTTAAATTCTCCATTTAACATAAAGAGTCATTAAAGAACATGCATTACTAGAACTACTACATAAAATCCCATGCTAGACCAACAGATTCTCTGAAATATTGTCCTTAAAAAAACAAACTGAACAGCAAATGCTGAAAGGTTAAGGGTTTGGATTCCCAGCATTGCATTGCAGCTGGGGTGCCAGCATGAATACATGGGTGTGCTGAGTTTAAACAGTATTTGCCGGGGATTTTTCTGTCTTTTCTTTCTTATTTTTGTGTGCGATTTTCTGTCTTTTTTTGTTTAGTTAAACAACAAAAAAACAAAAATAAAAAAAAAAACGAGCTCAGCTTTTTACATTTATAGTTCCTTGAGGTTTGTATGTGAAGTGTTGAGGTCTACAACCATCTAGCACTACTCTATATGTTCAGATTACCTTTTTACTTTTCTTTATCTATGACTACACGCATCGGACTTCAATGCATCCAGTTTGCCTATAAAAACAAATATATATGATTAGTTTTGTACTATGTTGCTAATTGTAAAATTGTATACGAAATCTGTAGTTTGCCTTGATTAATGTATTGGCAGAAAGTTGTTAAGTTTGAGGTACTGGGTCAGATTAGGGATGTAGAATAAAGCGCCATGCAGAATAAGTACTAATTAAACAGCCAATATGTTTAATAATAGGTATGCTTATTAAGCAACCTAGTTAAATAGCGTGCATTGGTACCCTTACTAGAGTGTTTAACCAAATATTGGTTGCATATGGATGATGAATGGAAATTCAGAATGGGTTTTGGGGTCATTTTTAACAAGTATAAATGGCAACATTCACTTTAACTTGCATTGATAAAGAGCAGCTTGGACCTTCTTGCGAAACATCTCCTTTTGTGTTTCCCCAGCGAGCCAGAAAGCTTTGATTTTCACTTCAAGTGTTTTTAAAATGACACGAGGGTTAATGATGAGGACATAATTTTACATTTGGGCTCACTATGCAGATCTATTAGTAAAAATAGGGACTGTAGTCCTAGAGCAAAACCTACACATAAAGTATACTTCAAAGGGCAGGTCACACCCTGTTTTGATCGCTGATAAAACTACAAGAATTAAAACTCAAACTCTGCCATGACCTTGGAAACTGATAGTATTCCAATGAAACATCCAAATGTTAGCACAGGTGACATGCAACAGTTGCATTTGAAAAGCTTCAGCATGCACCGGTCATAGACAGATGTTCGTTATCATCAGCAACAGAGTGGCCTTCTGAGAGATTTACAACCACACGCAAACCCAAGCTGCCTGGGTTGCATTCAGCTAACAAATCACATAGAGGCCCTCAAAACGGTGGGACGCCGAGGGGTTCAAAGACTCCTGAGAAACATCTCCTGAAAAAGGCGGAGAAACACTGGCAGCACACTCCACCTCCACAGATCCTCAAGCAGCAGCATCAGTTTCAGCATCAACTCGTCAAACCCCGCCTCGTCTAGAACAACAATCGCACCCTTCAGATTAAAACAATCCAACCACGCAGATACATCAACATACCATGCTCCCGCGGCAACCCATCCCATTCCTTCAGAGAGCAGCGTCTCAGGTAGAGAGCGATATGTGCGTGTAGAAGGAGAGAGAGTGAGGTGAGGTAAAGAGATTTGTGGAGGGTGGGGTCCGGCGCTCACCATGCTCAACCCAAACCCCGCATTGGCGTGGCAGGCGGGTGTAGATCTGTCCCTCCCTTCCTCCCTCTCCAGCCACAGACACACAACAGCCCCTGCGATCCTCCAGCAACTGACTCCAAATCTCACCGACGGCCAGCTCATCACACGCGTCCGCAGCGGCGCTCTCTCCGACGGAAGAGCGAGGGTGGGATAGGGAAGACGGCTCAGTGGAACCGCATCAGGGGATCCGAGCATTCCTTTGGGTTTGGGAGGATGGGTAAACCTTAAAGCGGAGTCGCTTTCCCAGAGGCAGCCTGGCAGCTCTGTCTTCCTTCCACGAGGAGAATCCAGAGAGAGAGAGAGAGATACAGAGAGAGAGAGTCTAACAGCTACAGTCCATGATGGTGCAGTGCTGCTGTTTGTCATGGTAACCAACTGGGAGAGGTGCTGTGGTGAGAGTGTTGAGGGGGAGCGGAGAGAGAGAGAGAGAGAAGAGAGAGAGAGAGTGAGCGGCTGCAGGGGGACACGTGAGCACTGGAATGGACAGACTGGAGAAACTGGAGGCTCTGGGTCTGCTGTGAACCTCATATTTACCCTTGAAAAAGCCATCTCTCATCCGTCGTATTCATACGCCTGGCATCATAACCAGTAGCAGCTCTACTGTTATGTTATCTCACACTTGCCCCTTGCTTCTTATTTGATAATCCATTCATTCTTATGAATGGGGTGACAATCATTAATGTGCTGTTTGGTGCTCATTTTTAAACTGTTAATGAGATCACATCAAAGTGTGTGTGTAAGTTTGTGTGTGTGTGTGTGTGTGTGTGTGTGTGTGTGTGTGTGTGTGTGTGTGTGTGTGTGTGTGTGTGTGTGTGTGTGTGTGTGTGTGTGTGTTTTTCTTTTTCAATACAGTGAAAGTCAGTGGGTTTCAATGTTTGTTTGGATTTAAATGCAAAGGTTGAAACACAAAGTTGAAATGTATACATACACACTAGATATTTTTTTATTTTTACATTTCAATTTTTATTTTTATTTCTTTAATTTTTGTGGTTTTATTGACTTTTTTATTTTTTACTGTTTATATCATTTTGGGCATTTTCATTTCAGTTTTAGTTATTTTTAGTACATCAAATTAAACTCAATAAAAAATTTGAAAATTGTCCTATAGAATAATAATAATAATAATAATACAATAATAATAATAATAATAATAATATATTTAATTAACATTTATTTTATTTATTTCAAGTAACATTCTTTTTTAGGATTCAATTTTTGTTAAATATTATAACCCTGATATTTTGAAGCAGAAAAATTAATAATACATGAATAATGTAAATGTAAATTAAATTAAATTAAATTGCAAAATAAATTAAATTAAATTAAATTAAATTAAATTAAATTAAATTAAATTTAAATTAAATTTTTAGGCGCAAACCTGATTTAATTTATTTTTTTTTGGCGCAAACCGTTCTTCTGTTTTGTTGTGTTTGTTTGGTGGTTTGGTTTAGCTCCGCTCCTCTTAGAGCTTCATTAGTGACTCCTGCTGCTCTCACTAATTGTGCTGTTTGAAATGATCTTATTCTCATGTTCTTAATCCAAACCTGACATTCAGAGCACTTGAAAGAATGAGCTGCTTTAAAAAAGTGACATGTTTGCTCATATTTCTCCATTTTCTTGGTGAGCATTAGTAGAACAGAGCAGAGGTTTTAAACGGGCAGTCCGTGCGACGCTGCAGGGGTCTGACAACTGATGTTTGATCTCAAAATTAATTTGCTCCAAAAAACAAGCTTTATATGAAATCAAAGTTAACTTTAACCAAGTTAAGAAAGTTAAGAAGCCGAGGTAGAGAGTTAAATGTTTCATTGTCCATCGCACATTTAAATGTATATTACGTAAAAAAGTTTGGGGTCTGTAAGATTGACTTACGCTCACTAAGGCTGCATTTATTTAATTAAAATGACAGTAAAAGCAGTAATATTGTGAAATATTTCTATAATCTTAAACAGCTGTTTTCTATGTGAATCTCTGTTTAAAACTGTAATTTATTTCTGTGATGTGCAGCTGTATTTTCAGCATCATTACTCCAGTCTTCAGTGTCACATGATCTTCAGAAATCATTCTAATATGATGATTTGCTGCTGAAGAAACATTTCTGATTATTTATCAATGTTGAAAACAGTTGTGCTGCTTCATATGTGTGATTGTTTTTAATTATTTGTTTATTTTTTTACTATAATTTTTGGTAGCACTTTATTTTAAGGTGTCCTTGTTATACATGATACATGTACTTTTTTATTAAATTAACAATGAATTATGCATAACTGCATGCAAGTAGCCCAAGACAAACCCTAATCCTAACCCTAATCACATAGTAAGTACATGTAGTTAATATTATTCAGTACTTAAATGTATAATTACACTGTAACAAGGACACCTTAAAATAAAGTCTAAGCAATATTCCTTCTAGACTCAGGTTTATAGAGCATACAAAACTCATCCTGCTCCATCCGGTTCCCCAGGAATCAAACTCTCATACGGTCTTGTTGTTGCCAGTGCTGGATGCTTTAGAAATAAAGACATAAAATATTAAAGATCAAGAGGCCTAAACGCATCAAGTGATTCAAACAAACAGTTCATCCTGGCCAAAATGTGACTTGAATGCTAGGTTCATAATCCGGCCAGAACTGATCGAACTTTCCGACAGCCTTGATTTCCTCTCTGCACTGTATTTGTTCTGGTAAAACGTGACAGAGATTTACGGGTTTAATACCACTCGATGTCTCTCTGTCCTCTGAATGTCAAGCACTAGCCCTGCATGATAAGCGCTTGACTGTACATGCACTGTATGAAGAGCACACCGCATGCTGCACTGCATCTCAACTCTCACGCAGAGAAGAAACAGTGGCTGCATTCTTTTCTCCCAAATTTAAGAACAAATCAATCGTGGTTGAGCAAAGCTGAACTGCAATTCAGTGGGTCAAATAATGCAGATAAACAGCCCCCATTTAACAATAATTCACTGCATCTGCAGGGATCTGAGTGATGAGATACCATATCGATATGAGAGTCACAATACAATAACATACAACACTGTATTGGCATCTATGGCTCCGTGAAGAACCTTTAACATCCATGTTCTTTACACTATGAAAATATGTTATTTTAACCTTTGTCAATATACGGATCGCCTATGTTTACTTCACTAAATCCTTATCTAATTATGACAAACTGTATATCGTTACAAGGTTCTAAGGAATCCTAAATAAATTTTAAAACCAATGTTTTTTTGTTTAAAATTAATGTAGGAAAAGTATTAGATTAATTTATGACAAGAGTGCACTCAAAAAATCTACATCATAACAGGAGTTTCTTAAAAAAAAAAAGTTCTTCTTCGTTGCATTTTCCTCTGTTCACACTTTAAGAAACAATCAGAAAATGATATATCAACTGAAAACTTAAAATCTCAAAATTCATCCTTTAAAACCCATTTTAAAATCAGACATTGCATACCATAAATGGTACATCAATATCATGTTATAAAATGTTTTTGTTCATGAATTATAAACATTTTAAGCTATTTCAAAAATGTGAGTGACAGTTTTAAAGACTGAATCACTGAAGTTTCTAAAAATGCTCTTCTACAGCATTGCAAAATAAATAAATAAAATAATGATAATAAATTAAAAAAGAACCTTTATGCAGGGAGCCTAAATTGCAAAAAAAAAAAAAAAAGAAAAACAAAAAAATTATTTAGTTAATATCCTCCCACTAAGTAGTTCTTTAAGAATGAAATGGTTCTTGGTGAACAAAAATGGGTCTTCTCTAGCATTGTGGCAAAAAAACACCCTGAACCTTTATTATTAAGAGTGCATAATGGCACACTACCTAAAGGCATTAACATCAACGCTGCGCTCTTCCTTCTAAAAGAGGAATCTACGTAACCTTTTATGATCTCTTGTTCAATTACTGGTCATCTTTTTATCATCTGGACTCATTCTTACTCCAGTTGTTCTTCACCTGAGCAGAATTCCAGCCGTAAATGTCACATTTTCATTTAGCTGAACAAATGACTGGCTGTGGAGGGACGAGGGGAGCTGGAGAAGGGCTGGTAATTGAGAAGCCATCATGCCATCATCCCAGATGATGTTTGACTTTCTTTCTGCTGTGGAAAAGAAAAATAATCCATCTCTCAGTATCAAGGACACCTTTAAAGTTGACGCTTCAAAAAACCACACAGAACAAACACAACAATAAATCATAAACCCTGAAGATAAATCAAGGGTGTGTGGGTAAGAAAAAACTAACATTTTAATTTTTCATACCATAAATCTTCACTAGGAAAAATGAATGTTGTATGTTCATATTCACATGGAGTTAGAGAAAAGCACAAACAGAGCTGTTTGATTCTTGATGACTTTTAAGAGTTGATTCTTTTAGTGAATCAAAAACAGTGTAATCTTTGATGTTTGATTCTTGGTGACTCTTACGAGTTGATTCTTTATGTGAATCAAAATCATGCAGTGTGAGCTATGCAGTTAAATTCTTGGTGACTCTTATGAGGTGATTCTTTTCAGTGAATCAAAAAAGTGTGATCAAGCAGTTCAAATCTTGATGATTTTTATGCTGAATCTTTTCAGTTAATCAACAAATAAAAAATCATGCAGTATGCCCCCGTGAACAGTTTAATGGTTTTTTAGCTTAAAATTTTTTTTAAAAAGTATATTTTTTTCCTTTAGCTTAAAATTTTTTTTAAAAAGTATATTTTTGTTGCCATTACCAAAAAGTAATATACTTCAAGTTTATTTTATTTAAGTATACTTAAGTAAAGTTCAAGTATATTTTTAAGTATACTTTATGTAGCAAGTATACAAATATCATTGTACTAGTAGTATACTTGTTTCAATACTTCTTGGGACCAAATTGGCCCACCCACTAGTTCTATATATATAAAAGTATACTTTAAGTATAACAGTAGCAAACTCTTGAGTACAATAACTAGTTCACCTCTATGCTTGTAGTTTGTACTGCAATTATAATTAAGTACTAAAGTGAACTTATAAGCATACTGATAGTTTACTAATTAAAATACTATGTACGAATTTGAAGTATAGTCTCAGTAAACTACTAGTTTAGTAGTTTTATACTGCAAGTATACACCATAAGTTTTCTTTTAGAATGAACTTTACATCATACTTTAAGTATACTACTATGTCCCTATTTAGGTTTTAATTTGTATATATTTTGTTATATGAATATCTGAACATACAAAACATCCAAAGAAAGAAAGGTATTGCAGGTAAAAATCTGCTTGTAAATAAAAAAAAAAAAAAAAAAAAAATAAAAAAAATTTTTATTCTAGCTTCATTGCCATTTTTTTTATTTAAACACTTTAATGTGGAGTAATGTTTTCAGTAAAAAATTGAAAGGAAAATTAGGACAATAACATCTTGTCAACCACACAAAAAAAGGCTGAAAAAAAAAAAGAATATGATGAATTGGATTCAGAATGTATTCTCCAAAAAGTAGATGAGAGGATCCATCAACACCCCAAAGAGTTGTGACACTGTACGGTAAATTATATTACTCTTCATCAATGCGTCCACATTCCATTTTATTCCATAACGTTGCTGTGTTTTGACGCTTTGCTCTTACTGTCCCAGAGGATCGTGGTAGATTACATGCTGTTCAGTATCTGTTGTTTCTTCTTCTTTCACTTTGTGTTTTTTTTTGAAAATTGGAGTTAACATTCTGCATAGAAGATGTTGTACTAGCGCCCTCTACTGTTTATAACAATGAAAAAAACAATGATTTCTTAGGAGCAACAAGTATAGCTCAAATATCTTTAGTGACTTTTTATAAGTTATAAGTTCAAGACTACACTAAAAGCATTTTAAGCATGTTTTTTGAAGTATACATCAAACCCATTTGGAGAACAGTAAATAAAACGTAAACTAAAAAGAATACTTTCTATATTTTTAGTTTAAAAGAAGTATACAATAGCACAACTTGAATAAACTTATTTTTCGTTAAAGGGGTTATCAGCTGGGATCACCATCTGTTGTAATACACTCTAAATGAAATAAGGATTGATCACTGTTAATCCAGTAAAGCTGAAGTTCACAATTAAAGCCGATGATATTAGACTAAAATAAATGAGAATTGTGCTAGAAAACATCTTTTTCGTTCTTTGTGGTTTGTTCTATGGGCACAAGAGACTCAGAAGTTACTACAAAGTTGTAAAGTGTTACCATGTCTCACCCAATACACCGGGGGGACGGATCTCCGGGAATCCAATTTTTGGGTGAAATCATTTCATGGATGCAGGAGAGGGAAAAGTATTTCGAAAATCATTGCATTATGGTTGTGGGTATGGATGAGGAGGAAAAAGTGGAACGGGGGGGAAGCAGATCGCCAGCAGAAGGGAGTAATTTGCATCAAGCCAATAATTGCATTGAGGGAAGGAAAAGTAATTTTCGCACTCTTTCCATAGAAGCATCTATGGGGGATCGCAGTAAGGGTATTGATTGTGGTACGGTTACATGTGTGTGAGGCTTCCTAGGTTCAGAGGAGCAAATCCTGGGATTCAATAAGGAGGAAAATCAAAAAAAACCACATTGGGGGTCAAACTAAAGCAGAAAAGAAGGTCAAAGGTCAGTTCGGACTGGGCACAGATAGGCCAGGAAAAAAAAACAATCTAAATGTATGTAAAATTACCTAACGGCACCCCCCCCACCCACCCTCAACAACAATGTGTTGTAGATTAAAAATGGTACTTAAAACGCTGAAGAAATTCACAAAATCACAAACAAATGACCTCGGAGTCGGTTCTATCAGTGATTACCAAAGCACATAGCATGATCGAGTGTAGTTCGATTGATTTAGACTCTTAAAGGGCTAGTTCACCAAAAATGAAATTATGTCATTAATGACTCACCCTCATGTCGTTCCAAAAACCGTAAGACTCCGTTCATCTTCGGGAAACACAGTTTTAAGATATTTTAGATTTAGTCCGAGAGCTTTCTGTCCCTCGATTGAGAATGGATGTGCGGTTCTACTGTCCACGTCCCGAAAGTAATAAAAACATCTCAAAGTAGTCCATGTGACATCTGAGGGTCGTAGAATTAACATTAGCACAGAATCGGTTCAGAATCAATCACCAAAAGAACCAGTTCAGTTCAGACGCTGCTGTGTCAGTCTGAATCACGCATGCGCAGTATCATCAGCTCCTCGGTTCTCGAACCGGACGCGTCCGACAGAAACGGTTCTTGACTCGAGAACGAGTCAATGTTTCGCTCGTTATCTCGGCTCTTCAGTTCAGTCAGTGTACTGTTTGAGTAAATGAATTACCCGGATATTGGTTTATTTGAACTCAGAGGGAGTGTCAGCCATGTTAAAAAGTTAACAGCTTAAGTCATTTGTGGATTAATGCTTATTGTTGACGCCAACCGCTTCAAACGATTCAGTTCGATTTGGTGAACTGGTTCAAGAAGATCCGTTACATCGAGTGATTCGCTCACAAACCGGATATCACTAAACTGCAGTGTTGTGAACGCCACTTCATAACAGACCCGGGAGAGAAGTCAATGCTGAATAAAGTCGTAGTTTTTGATATTTTTGGACCAAAATGTATTTTCGATGCTTCAAAAAACGGAACCTCTGATGTCACATGGACTACTTTGAAGATGTTTTTATTACCTTTCTGGACGTGGACAGTATACCGTACATACATTCTCAGCTGATACTTTTTAGAGAATCGCACACACAGTGCGATCTATGCAGATTGATTCTTGATGACTCTTGAGGTGCTGGTTTATTCAGATCAAACTCATTACAGGCATTAGCAAAGAAAGAATCCAATCAGATCAAAACCGAAAAAGCAATTGAATTAAATTAGAAGGTTGTAAATCAGAATGAAATCAGGAAAAGTGCCTCTGGCTCAAGTAACAGAAAGAAAAAAACATATTTCAAAGCTGCATGATACAGCACTGTGGAATACTGGAGTAAATCTTAATGAATAAACATATATTAAAAAAGAATCTCAGGAGTGTGACATCATACCCCATTACCCACCTTCGTAATTTTATTGTATACAATAAATGCATTCAGAGGAATCAACACGTTGCCTCTCAAATGCACACCGGCCCTTATCACAGTTTTTTACCCCAGTACGAAATGACAAAGCAGTCTCAACAGACCACTCATACAGCTTTATGAAATCTCAATAAATCAGCTAAGTCATTGGGGTGCTGTATATCTGACTTTGTTGTGCTCAGGTGAATTAATTGCCTCCCCAGCAAGCAGCAACAGAAGTTAATTGACGCCACAGCTATGCACCTGAGAGAAACAGAATTCAATCCACAAAACAAAGGCCTTGTGGCATTTCTAAACAAGAACTGCTGCTCATCAGACCCCCCGCCTCGCTCCGAGAGGCTTAAATCAGGATGTGATTGATCTGTTAAAAAGGTCACTGCTCTTTGCTGGGCTTTGTTCAAACGTGAAGGTGAAGAGAGATGGATACAATCTGCCGCTTTTCTCCTTTTCTTCACCCGTAGGTAACTCACTGACAAATGGAATGAGGGAGATACAGAAGGAGAACAAAAGAAAGAGGACAGCAAAGAGGATGGGAGAGGGTCTTCTGTCACTTTTATTGATGTGATAGTGGATGCCGATATGTAATTATGAGGGGGGACCAGATTAGAGAAAGTTGCGAGCTGGGCTCAAAATCACATTTTCCACATGAGCACCACAACTAAATGTGTCAGAGCGTGAGTCCTTGAGGAATTTACCTGCAATTAAACCGGCCCACAATACAGTGTAAACAACGCTTCTTATGCAAGCTTGATTTCATATGTTATTGCACTGAGTATTCAATAGAAAAACATGTCTTCGGCGATGCCTTTGCAAATAATGTTACGTTGTTTCTTGTACGTTCCACGACACTTTCAAAGTGAAATGTCCAGTGAGTGGTGCTAAAAGGTGAAACTGGCAGCGTTTTATGATGTTGGTTGTTGTACGTATCATGGCAGTTCAGAAATGTCTGGTAAGTGATGATAAAAGATGAATGCTGTTTGCTTTTGAAAATAATGCAGCACCTACATTAAACCAGACCCTAAACCTCAGCGATAGTGTTAACAAAAACAAACAGGAGATAAAAACACATTTACTGAAGCAATCATGTCATTTTATCTGGCTTCTACAAGTCTTTGAACTCTTTTATCGTAACTGTTTGACAGACTGGTATTCAAAGCACGAGTGTAATACTGCACCGGGTGAGCAACCGAGCAAGTTTACTTCATCAGAAAAGCCAAATATATGGAGCTGGTGCATCATCAAATTGCATTAGTTTTCAAGCAGCACTGTGTAATGTGGGTAAAAGGTGTAGTGGAGGCTCCATGACTTTTTTGCAGTTGTACGAGTTTGCAACGGACAAAGTGTGTGTGTTAAAAAAATTATAAGTCTTTTAGGAATCAATTATAATCTGTGAGCCTATAGTCAGAATCTGCCTGAAAAGTGTAGGTAGAGGTGTATTCCAATCAGTTTCTATCTAGATCTTTGGCCCTCCGGGGTGGACGGATGGTTTGTAACAGGAACAGGACTGGAGCAGGAGCACGCAAAAACAAGCAGTGGCGTCGGCGTCGAGGTCGCAGCGGGTGGGGATTGGCAGGAGAACTGATAACGAGAGAAAGAGCGAGGGGCAGACATGAAATATGAGGAAAGCGAGATGGCAAGCACAAAAAAGGACGGCAGGAAAAGGGAACAAGCAGTGCGGGTAATGGCCTGGACCGAGAAGAAGCCGGGGAGGAGGCCGACCGGCAGAGGAGGGCGACAATAAAGGCCAAAAAGAGAGGGAAGATTGCCCAGGGCCAATATTTGCGCAGGGAAAAAGTACGAAACCACTTGGTGAAAAAAATTTCAAAAAAGTGGTAGGAACTGAGGAGAAGCGAGGAGGAAGAGGGGGGGGGGGGGTGGGAAAAAAACCCATCCGTTGAAATATGACCATTTTATCTTTGAGTTTATTTTTTTTTTTTTTTTTACCAAATAACTTAAACATTAAATCAGAGCGCACCTGAACTGTCCATTTAAAAGTCTCTAGCCGTTGGGGCAAACCATTGTGGTAGAGTAAACCAAAAAAAAAAAAAAAACCACCCCAAGGAAGTAACAAAAGAGATAACAAAAACAAAAAAAGGAAAACTCAACTCATAGAGACAAAAAAATAAAAAAAAGTTCTCAAATCTCATCTTACTATATTCAGTAACAAAGATATGGATTCAGTTCTTTTAGTTGATCATAATTAATTTTAATCACACACTATAGACAGGTGGAGAACGGGTAAGTTGCGGTTACGTAGTGCTGAGTGACGTAGCTGTTTAATTCCGTCCGTCCATGGGTATGTTTCCCTCCACGATAACAGGAACAGTTCTTTAAGCAGGCCAAATCAACCGACCTGCTTTAGGGGTTTCACTGAACAATATGCAGGACAGAAATGCATGAAATTCAACGCGGAAGCGTAGGCTGGGCGATGAAGTGCACACGGCGCGTCATAAAGAGGCGGCATCGCCTCCGTGCACTGCATTAGGCGAGACGATGCTGAGAATGCTCCTCGAAAAGCACTAGTGCCGACTTCCACGGAGAAGAAATTGAAGGTATAAGGCCGTAAACGCGAGAGAGAACTGACATCAGCCGGCGTGCACAAAATACCCCAAAAAGAAAGGGTAAAAAAACACTGCAATAATGTGGGTAGTAAATATAGAAGAACTCCAAAATGGGTAATAAAACAACATTTTTTGCTGCTCCAAAATTCAGGGTTTTTTATGTGACGCGTCAAACCATTCGTCTTCACGAAGATGGCATTTCTGAATACAACTCTTAAGAGTATTAGGACTATTGCTATGGGTCTGTTGGCTTGGGAGCTGCGGGAGGTGAGCGCCTGATTTTCTTCCGTTCCGCCTCTTTATTGTTCACTAATGCTGCCTGCCATTATTTATTTTTTCTTTCTGTTAAAACTATAAGAACAAAATAGTCCAAACTCTGAAAACGGTCCCCCAATCTAGGGGAGGAATCATTCATCCTGGACAAGGGGAACGTGAAACGTGGGAAAATCATGAGCCAGAGCACGTTGTGAGCAGTTTGAGAAGACATTAACATCACAAAGCGCGCGCAATAGCAGCAGAATCATCTTGTGGACTCATCTCAACAACGCACCCACTGTCCTTTTCAGCAAAACTCCCACAATGCACTGATTTCACACATGACCGGAAAAGTTGCAAGGATCCCCTAAGGATATGCTCTCTTGCTAAGGACCTGTAAGAGTCATGGTATTACATGACCCCCTCTTCTTTCTAGTCCCTACACCCCCCTCCAGCCCACTTTCCCATCCTGCTAACGGGGCGCCCCTGCCGCGGCCCCCACAACCCCGCTCCACTCTCTCGGATCCATTTATGGCGCGGCCCCCGGCCATTCTGCGGCGAGGTTAAGGGGGCAGAGGGATAGGAAGGTGGGAGAGATTGGTTGGACAGGGGGCGGGGCAATGGAGCGCAGAGGAGGAGGAGACGCGGCACACACGAGGGGATCACAGACGTACGATACCCCAACCGAGAGGGGCACGGTAAAGACGGAGGGAGGGGACACCCTCCAAACGGCGGGACAGTGGAGGATAAAAAACTCATAGAGGGCACAGGGCAGGAGGAAGTACGAGGTAAAGCGCAGGGAGCAATGACGGATGTCAGGGTAGAGGTGGTAAACGATAATCGGAAGAGGGACACAAAAGGGACAAGTCGGAAGAAGTGGGGGTGGGAAGGTGCGGGAGGGAAAGGTCAGTAAATGAAAAAGGGGGAAGAAGGGGAAGAAAATGAAGGGGAGGGGAAGTGAAAGGAAAGAACAATCTGAGTAGGGGTGGAGAAGGTAGCGGACCAAACACACACA
>NC_056608.1:3585643-3597148 GCF_018340385.1 Cyprinus carpio
CATCGTTTTTGATTATCTCCTGAACTAATTATGTTTTTTGCTGAAAAATGCTTCTTTATTTTTTTACAAAGGAGCATGAAAGCTGAATAAAAATGCTCAAAGCAGCATTGCCCTTCTTTCTTTCGATGTTTGTATGTTCGCATTATTTCACATAACAAAAATATACATTGAAATTAAAAAACTCAATAGGACATCACATGATAAAGTGCACTTGAAACTTATGAGTACTTGGCAGTATAAAAGTCCCACCTAGCAGCCTTGGTTCGCAAGCATAATCATAAGTCTTCAAGTGCACTTTACATCATAATTTTAAGCTACTACTACGTCCCTATTTAGGTTTTTAATTTGTATACATTTTGTTATATGAATATCTGAACATACAAAAACATCCAAAGAAAGAAAAGGTATCTGCTTCTGTAAATGCAAAACAAAAACATTTATTCCTTAGCTTCTCTCATGCAGTATCTTTTAAAACACTTTTACTGCAAATTATACAAAAAAGAAAGTGAAATAAATACTTTGAACAAAAGCTGAAAAAAAGACTATGAATTGGATTACAGAATGATAATCAAAATAGACAATACCCAAAGCTTGGAGTGTAATTTATTACCCCTCATTTATCATATTTTATCCCATAACGCATAGTTTTGATGCTGTTTCATGTTAGATTGTTCTAGATTGTAAGGCTAGCATCTGTTGTTTCTCTTTTTTCTCTTTTCCTTTCACTGTGTTTTTTTTTTCTGTACAGAAGGTGCATTTACTAGCACCCTCTCTACCTTATAACAGTAAAACAGTTCTAGAACACAAGTATAGCTCAAATACATTTAGACTTTTTGTAAGTATAAGTAGAGTATACTTAAAAGTCATTCACAGAAGTACATAAAAAGTAAACTAAGCATACTTTCCTATTTTTAGTTTTAAAGAAGTATACTAATAGCATTACTTTGAATAAACTTCTTTTTCGAAAGGGTTATCAGCTGGGATCACCATCATGTTTGTAATACACTTCTAAATGACATAAGGATTGACTCACTGTTAATCATGTAAAGCTGAAGTTCTCAATAAAGCAGATATTAGACTAAAAATAAATTAGAATTGTGCTAGAAACATCTTTTTCGTTCTTGTGGTTTATAGCAGGCACAAGAGACTCAAAGTTACTACAAAGTGTAAGTGTACCATGTCTCCTGCTAACCACGAGGGGCCGGATCTCAGGGGAATCAATTTTTGGTAAAATCCTTCTTCATGGATGCAGAGAGAGAGGGAAAAATGGCTAATCATTGCATTATGGTGTGGTATGGATTGAGGAGGAAAAGTGGAAAGCAGATCGACAGCAGAGGAGGAGGTAATAATTTCATCAAGCCAGTGGTGGCATTGAGGGAAAAATGTAATTTGCCTCTTTCCATAGAGATCTATGGGGATCGCAGTAAGGAGTATTGATTGTGGTAGTTAATGTGTGTGTGAGGCTTCTAGTTCAGAGGAGCAAATCCTGGGATTCAATCAGGAGGAAAATCAACCACATTGGGGGGTCAAAGCAAAAGCAGAAAAAGAGAGGTCAGGTCAGTTCTGGACTGGGTCACAGAAGGCAGGAAAAAACAATCCCTTAATGTATGTAATATAATGCAACTACAACATACAATCGTGGTGTAGATAAAAACTTTTTTAAGGATAAAAAACTTAAACGCTGCAGACATTCACAAAATTCACAAACAAATGACTCTGAGTCGGTTCTTTTCAGTGATTCAAAAGCACATAGCATGATCAGTATGACTCTTAAAGGGATAGTTCACCCAAAAATGAAAGTATGTCATTAATGACTCACCCCTCATGTCGCTCCAAACCCGTGAGACCTCCGCTCATCTTGGAACACAGTATAAGATATTTTAGATTTAGTCCGAGAGCTTTCTGTCCCTCCATTGAGAATGTATGTACGGTATACTGTCCACGCCCAGAAAGGTAATAAAACATCTTCAAAGTATAAATGCATTCAGAGGAAATCAACACGATTGCCCTCTCAAATCACACCGCCCTTATCACAGTTTTTTAACCCCAGTCGAAATGACAAGCAGTCTCACAGACCACTCATACAGCTTTTATGAAATCTCAATAAATCAGCTAAGGGTCACATTGGGGTGCTGTATATCTGACTTTGTTTGTGCGCATGTGAATTAATTGCCTCCCTCCAGCAGCACAGAGTTAATTGCGTCACCGCTATGCACCTAGAACAGAATTTCAATCCACAAAACAAGGCCTTGTGGCATTTCTAACAAGAACTGCTGCTCACAACCCCCGCGTACTCGCTCCGAGAGGCTTAAATCAGGATGTGATTGATTTGTTAAAACGGTCCACTGCTCTTCTTGCTGGGCTTTGTTCAACGTGAAGGTTAAGAGATGGATACATCTGCCGTTTTCTCCTTTTCTTCACCCGTAGGTAATCAATGACAATGGAGAGGAGATACAGAAGGATAAACAAAAGAACGAGGACAGCAAAGAGTATGGGAGAGGGTCCTTCTTCTCACTTATTGATGTGATAGTGGATGCCTTATATGTAATTATTAGGGGGGACCAGATTAGAGAAAGTTGCGAGCTGGGCTCAAAACACATTTTCCACATGAGCACCACAACTCAGTTTGATCAGAGCATTAGTGCTTTGAGTATTTAACTGCATAAAACGGGCCCACAATACCGCGTAAGCACGCTTCTTATGCAAGCTTGATTTCATTAGTAATTCAATAGAAAACATGTCCTCGGCGATGCCTTTGCAAATAATGTTACGTTGTTTCTTGTTTACGTTTTCACGACACTTTCAAAGTGAAATGTCCAGTCAGTGGTGATTATGCCTACTCTTGAACGGTGGAACTGGAGGTTTTTATGATGTTGGTTGTTGTACGTTATTCATGGCAGTTCATAAAGTGTGTTAGGTGATGGATACAAGATTAATTGCGTGTTTGCTTTTGCAAAATAACACAGCACCTACATTAAAACCAGACCCTAAACTCAAGCAGCGGATAGTGTTAACCAAAAAACACACAGGAGATAAAAACACATTTACTGAAACAAATCATGTCATTTTATCTGGCCTTCTACAAGTCTTTGACTCTAAATTTATCGTAACTGGTTTGACAGACATGGTATTCAAACACGAGTGTATACTGCATCCCACCCGGGTGGCGGCTTTACCGAGCCAAGTTTACTTCATCAGGAGCCAAGCCAAATAGTTGGAGATGGTGGCGATCATCAAATTGCTTAGTGTTTCAAAGCATGCACTGGGGTAAAAGTGTTTTGAGCTCATGGCATTTGTATTTTGGCAAGGAATGTGTGTGAAAATAAATTGTCTTTATTAATCAATAATCTTCTTCCTATCATCATAATCTGCCATGAAAAGTGTAGGTAGATTTATCCAATCAATTTATCTACACATCTCTTTGCAGCTCCTTGGTACTGAGGTTTGTAACAGACAGGACCTCAGGATCGCAAAACAAGCATCTGCCGCATCTGTTTGTTATGCCATCTAACCTTAAAATATAATAAATGCTAGTGGCAGGACCTAACTATGACTAAAGCGAATGCAGCAAAAAATACTGCATGAAAATGTAACTCATGCTGTAATGGCTTATACAGAATACCTTATGATGCATACCTTAATTATGTCTACAAAAATGCAAATATATTTAATATTTCCCATTGCCACTATTGCTCGTGAAAAACACTAACCTCTTTGAAAAAAATTTAAAATAGTGAACTGCTGAAATCGGAGGAAAATACATCATTTTTGAAAATATGAAATTTTATCTTTGAGTAAGACATAAGCAAAAATAAATATAATAAACTAAATAAATAAGAGCCAGGTTCCCATTAACAAAGTCTTGGAAACCATTTTGGTTAACACAAAAAAAAAACAAAAAAAAAACAAAAAAAAAATTCCAATCTTATTCTTACTATATTAAGTATAAGATCAGTTATTTTATTGTTATCATAATTTTTTCATCAGAACTTGCTGAACGTGTAAGTGCAGTGTGCTGTTAATTCTCAGTCCATGGGTTATGCTTTTCCCTCCACGGATAACAGAACAGTTCTTAATCTGCAATGCAAGCAACACCTGATTAGGTTCTCATGAATATGCCAGAAAAATGCATATGACAAAGCGGGATGAAACGGCGCTCATAAAGAGGCTCTGACTTTCATTAGAGAGATGAGAAGCCTCGCACTCCGCTTACACTGGGAGAACTACACATCAGCCGGCAAAAAAAACACTGCAATTAATGCTGCGGACGTAAACTATAGAAGACCTCCAAATTGGGTTTTATAAGTTAAAACACTTTTCTGCTGCTCCCACAGGGTTTAGATGGACGCTTCTAACCATTCGTCTTTTCTTTAAGATGGCTTTCTGGAATTAAACTCTTAAGAGTAGTAGAATATGCTATGGTCTGTTGGCTGTAGCGTGATAGCATTATTTTCTTCCTTTCCCCCTCTTTATACCATAAATGCTGCTGCCAGTATTTATTTTTCTCTTTCTGTAAAACTATTAAAAGCACAAAGTCCAAACGCTGAAAGGAATCATTCCAATCTGAAAGGAAAGTGACACCGTGAATCAGAGCAGTGACAGACATTAACATCACAAAGAGCAATAGCAGACTCACGTGATCATATCAACAACACCACTGTCCTTTTCAGCAAAACTCCCACAATGCACTTGATTTCACACCAGACGAAAAAGTGCTAAGGATATGCTCTTCTTGATAAGACTGTTAAGAAGTCTTGGTATAATGACAAACTCTCGTTTCAGTCTCTAACCAACATTCAGACACTTTCACATCTGATAAAGGACCTGCACGCGAACAACACAACATACACACATTTATGATAAAGGGACTTCTGGCTGCTTGGTAACCTGTGTCTGTTCAAGCCTCAGTAGGACAATATGAGACTGGCACACCGCTCGTGGACACATCCAACACCAACTTACATGGGCCCTAAGAGTATTTAGACACCCCAAAGCGGACATGTAAAAACTCATTATTTTCGCATTGGCATAGCATTTAAACCATATAGCATAGGTATATTCATTTTATATTTAAACAAATAAGCCACAAATACAGTCTGATTTTTTTAATGTTCTTTGAAATGCAGTAAATAAAATAATAATAAAAATAATTGAATTAATTAAAAAAGAAAACAACTGAATGAAAAAAATAACTAAATAAAAAATAATGATGAAAAGGAAAAAGAAAAGAATAACATAAAAAAAACATTGTTTCTATAATCAATCTATTTCTTGGCATGGCGGTACTGGTAAATAAAAAACTTCTGAACGTTTACGGTGTATGATGGGTCTGCGATTAGGAATCAGGGCATCATCACTGAGAGAGAGCTCCAGTACCTGAGGTCAAGCCGAAGAGATCCCTGAGGGAGCTGGACGTCTGGTGGGTGATCAGAGTCTCCTGATGGCAGAGTGATTGGGACATTGCTTCCATCAGACGATTGTGCAGCCCTCAGTCATGGAAAGCGGACGGCCACGGCATAGTCCCTCAAAGGCACAGTACTGTCTATATGCCACCCGACAGGACGGAGGACGCACAAGATGAAGCAAGCAGCACTTAATGAGGAACTGAATTATGAAATAACAGTCTGAAAAAAACACACATTATTTTTATTCTGAGGCTGAAACAGAGCAACAATATGCAATTTGGTACAGTTGTTGATTTTATTACTTTATGGCCAAAAGTTTGTATGACAGTATAACAAACTACTTAGATGAAACGCATATAAATGTAAGTTGTTGGCCACGTACACACTATACATTTTCAGGAGGGCCGAGTGTGCGCAGCGGGACTTGTAAAATACAGGAGTGTGAAACCTCTAAATTTAGTTTAGTGGGGTACAGAACACTCTCAACAATTTGCAAATGACTGAAACCACTGCAACATTTTGGCAACCAAAGTAATATTACAGTGACCAAAGAACTCGTTAGTGTTAGTTCAAATTTTTAACTACACCTCCGCTGGGACAGAGGCGTCATTGTTTTTGTTTAATGTTGTGGAAGGCTACTTCGCAGAGCATGCTCTTGACAGGGGTTCCATGTCCACACATTATAAGCGATTCTTACTAAATCCGCGTGCGGCTCGGCTCCATAAACTCAATATCCAGTTTCTGAAGGAGGCAGGTGCAGGTCACTAATTTTGGTTTATTTAAGATAACGAGCTTGGATTTGAGTTTATTATGGTGTTGTTCTCTACCTGTTGTTTTTTATAGCAACATCTCGGCAACAATAATGAGTTAAGAAGTACCTCAATCCCTGTGATTCCTTTGAACTGCGGACTCTGATATGCATTTAAATACGTTGTTAACAACAAACCAGCTGTTCAGTTTGGTTAGAATTGATGTAAGTGGTTGTCACTAGCTGAATTTTTCGGGAGTTCAATTTAATGCGGTCGTTATTCCCATAAATTCCTGAATTGTGTAACAGAACAGGATTAAACACTAAAAGGTGAACTGACCACCAAATTTAAGAGCAGTGTGTACAAATCATTATTATCCCAAACCAGTTTTGGGGGTACAATTACAAGTACCGCGAGTTACGTTAATCAGATTACAAGGTACCTAGTAAAGTAACGCATTACTTTTATTTTAAATGGAAATATCTGAGTTACTTCAAATAAGTAACAGCAGTTATTTTGTTTCCATGTCTTGAGTGACAGCTCTGGTGTTGCCATGGAGACAGAAATCAGGAGTAAGTGCAGAGTGTTGTGTGTGAACCGGATCTCACTGTAGTTCTAGACTAAATATGAACACGTATTGATATGTTTTTACTATGTTTGATTAAGTGTTGATTAAGTTTTATTAAATATGAATGTTATAAGAATATTATATAATTATGTATTAGTATTTACCAAATATCATTTTATACATTTAATCCCATTATATTAACCAGTGTGTTTGCTACTGACCTTCGATGATCCAAGTCAGTCATACTAATAAGCAAAAATGAAACATTTGTGTTTAATTTTAGTTATTGCTGAATAGTGCTGAATTTTTCTTCTTCTGTGTCATATTCTTCTATGTGATTAGTTTGAGCAGCCCTCTACTGTACAGGACGTGAATTTACATTTCCTTCAGCCTGAGGCGCATTCATTCCAGTTTTGGTATGAAAGCAGATGAAAGCGTATTTGTAAAAGAATAACTTTTTTATATTGAAAAAGTAACTAAGTAACGTAATAAGTTACTTTCTTAAGAAGTAATGCAGTATTGTAATGCTTTACTTTTAAAAGTAACTTTCCCCCTAACACTGTCCCAAACTGTTAGTGCATGTGTAAAAGTAGCCTAATGAAGCTTGTCAGGTAAAATATGAGCATGTTGTTGCAATTTAATCAATCTGCCATTTTATTCCAAGCATTATTCTTAATAGAGTTCGTAAAATATATACTGGGAGATTTGTTTTGACTAAGTTTAATGGTGCAATGAAAATACAGTCAAACCAAAAAGTATTCAGACACCAGATATAATTCTTAATATTTTTTTACTAGTGGGTGCAGGACACTCTAGTTAATTTATGTAAGTGAGGATAGCAAAAGTGAACTATGACATATTATACCCAAAGATTCTTCATACAGTGGACTACCTGCAAAATTTGGCACCAAAAATTATTCAGACGCTTTGACCTGAGCATGTTTTGCTGAAGTGTTTTTCTTTAATTGCTAATGTGAACTTTTTACACCATAAACTGAACTAAATGAAGCATTGCTTGGTAACTGTTTGAGCTAAATTGGTTTTATCTAATTCTGTTCTTTAACAGCTATTTAACCGAATTCATTCCATACCTTTCTATCAAAGTTATCTGACATTATCAAGATTAATTTGTTCTGACACAATAGAGTTCTTCTCATATTTTATTACCATTTTCTAAACTATAGTGATTAATGTTGAAAGTGTCTGAATACATTTTTGGTTTGACTGTATATTGCAGAAGTTTTAACTCCTGCACAGCTATTGCAGTCAGAGCTTACCTTGTGCAGTGGAGTTGTTGAAGAGGAGGATCCAAGCTCTCCTCGTTCCGGCGCTCTGCAGAGGATTGAGTCCCCTTCCAGCAGATACACCAGCTGGGCATCCAGTAAAACCAGAGGTCTAGTGTGGCAGGACCCCTAAAAGACTGCTGGTGCACAGACCCTCGATGCTCTTCCGCAGGGGCGGCGACTGGCCCAGAACAGGTACCAAGTGTGGAAACTGAGGGAAGCTTCCAGTTTTTGATCTTCCCCATGATAACGGCTCCCTCGTAGATGGCCAGCGCTGCAGGAACGAGCAGCATTGTGCAGGAAAAACAGACACTGCTCTGGGGTTTTGTGGGCATGAGAGGAGAGAGAATACAGTAATGAGCTGCTCAGTGATGGATTAGCATGGAGCTAACGATAGCAGGATCAATTACTTTTTAGGCCTCGGGGACGGGAGAGGCCAGGTCTGGTCTGTTAGGACAAGAGTACAGCACGTCAATGAGCGTTAGGTTCATCTCTGCAGAGGGACCTCTGTATAGATCTTGATCGGGTTGCAGAACAAAGCAAAAGCATCATAGAGAGGATCTCAGAAGAGCTATGCCAAATATTAGCCAGCAACAAAAACCACAGAGTTGGCAGGCATGGAAATGCACTCTCCATTGAATTTTGAAGAGGTACAGGAATTACGCGTGAATGTCTGACCTGTGGAAATGAAATTAAAATGATGAAATGAGATGCAAAGAGAAGTGAAATTCCAACACGGCGCTCATCAGAGCTTTGGGAAAGAACTGCCAATCGAATGTGAATATTAGCTGACGAGGGGTCAAGATCTGTATGTACATGTGCGATTGTAAGGCACACAGTGGCCCTGGCGCCTGGACTTTATAACTAACAATAACAACATACCCCCCCCACTAACACACCTTCTTTTTCGTGTCCAGGGGACGAGGTCCAGGTCTTTTATCCCAGGGTCCAGCCAGCTGGTTTTAAGGCCCAGGTATGTTCTAACAAAACCATTCTCGGTTGTCAAACTGACATCACCATTCAACTTTATTTTCAGTAATGATGATAATGATGATTTCAGTAATGATGATAGTGTGCAGGACCCCTTAACAAGACTGCTGGTGCACAGACCATCGATGCTCTTCCGCAGGGGCCCCGTGACTGATGAGGTTCATGATTAAAGTACTGTATATGGATTAATCTAACAATCAGTTACATAGCAGCATAAATTAAATGTTATTAGTCAGTAGTCCATGTGTCTAATACAGACATGTCTGGCATGTCTCTATGTGAAGAGATGGCACTATCCGTGATACAGCAAACCTAAACCACGCTGTGGACGAGCTTCGCTTGATAGCATTTCAGGTGTCTCAAAAGATAACGGATGCATTAAACACATAACACTTCATCTCACAGAGCTGCTCCGGAGAGTCAAGCCTTTACAGCATTTACTCTGAGAAAAAACCACCATCATCAAGACCGAAAGACCTTTACCACAACCCGCATCAAAATATAACAGTTAACCGTGAAGGAAATTATATGACAGAAAATACATTGTTTATTAATTTCATACTAAAATGTAATTCTGTAAGTATAATATTGTTGAAAACATCTCATCAAAAACACAAGCTGTTTTTCATCCATGTTTTAATGTATGCAGTTTTGTTGTGCAGTATCTTATTAGCCTTTTTTTTTTTTTTTCAAAATTTTTATATTTTCATCATTTCATTATATTTTAAAAGATTGTTTAAAGTTGTATTAATCCCAAGTCAAAATCTTTAAACCACACCAGAATGATTAGGAGGATAAATAAAAAGGGATTCATGACGGCCCTCCAATTAAAGGAAACTACCAGTCAAAATCCAGTGACATGTATTGTTAATGTGTGGAAATGCACTTTTCTGTGTTTTTTCTGTCGCCTAAAACACAAGTAAATCGTGGGTTTGATTCCCAGGACAAATCACACATGCATTGAACTGATACTAATGCCATTCCTTCAATACTTAAATTACTAAAACACTAGTGACGTCCTATTACCAAGAGTACCCAGATAAAATACGTCAACAAACATTTTGAACCATTAATATGCCGGTCAAAAACTGACCTGTAAAGCATCCCTACATTCACACTCTCACAAGGCCCCATGTTCATAACCCTAAAAGAGAAAACATCTATCTACGACAAAACATCTGGTGTGCAGTATTTCCAACAATCACAAAAACCCACTGGATCCCTTGGTGTAGGTCAACTCCGACCAGTAAACTTTAGTATAGGGACCCAACATATAAAATGAGACACTGTCCTTTAGTATGAGCCAATTATATCTGCCTACGTTTTTTAATTGCGTTTCTCAAATTTATATAGTCATGTCATTTGCTGAGGCAATTGTGCCATAACCACCTGATCGCGGCAGACTCTATAAAACATCCTCTGTTTGCTTTTGACCATCACCTGGGCCTTATTTGTATATTGATATGGAGGACTGGATAACACTGACGACTGGCACACCATCGGAACAGCTTGTTTTAGAAAACTTTGTTGGAGTTATTATATTTATATCAGCACAAGATGCTCATAAACTCAAAACCCACTCTGGGCAGGTTCATTTAACACACAAGCAACACTACATGAAGAATGTTTTGGACATAAAAATTAAAGTTCAGTGAGGTCCCCAAAAACAAACTAACTGGCTGCGCAACTGGATCTTCATTGCACAGACAAAAAACACAAAATACGGCTTGAGCCAATGAAGGTGAAAGGAGTGATTGAAGGAAAGTAGTACGTCGTCAGAAAACCATTTGAAATTTATATGGTTTCATTTCTGATGCAGAAATGACACAGGCAGCTTTAACTAATAAACTGCAGTAGGGACGAGCTGAATGAGAAACACAGAAACACAGCGACATGCCATCTTACTGGGAACCGTTTATTAACCATTGCTAGATTCGCCTCCAGCTCATTTATGTGTCCGTTGTGATTGCTTGCCTCTCACTTTCTAAGGAAATTGCTGTCTTGTTACATTCACATCAAACAGCAATTTACTATCACAACAAATCAATTTTCCCATTAAGAAGCAGCCAGGGGAGGTGAGAGCGGGGTGAAACGAAGGACATAAAAGCTACTTTAATTACACTGAAAGGAAATGCGCGCAGAATTATCCACAGCAGTTATAAACAATCAGGTTTGAACCATAGAGGCATAAGAGCTTTAACATAATCACTATACTCACTTGAGCTCAGGACTATCTAAAGGAGAGTTCACAGCAGTTCTCTGGCGTCCACACAGACTTTCAGAGCTCCAAGCCGATCTGGAGGTTTGAGTCTTGGCTCTTTCTGAGAGATGCCTGCGTGCCTGTATTTTTCATTAGGCCATTTATCCCTGCTTCAGATCAGGTTGATGAGATTCATTAGAAGGAGTCAGGTTTGGGGTCCAGGGTCAAAACCCAGTGGTGTTTGTTGTAAGAAATATTATGTGTGTGTGTGCGTGCGTGCGTGCGTGCGTGCATGCGTGTGTGTGTGCGC
>NC_056608.1:3597184-3603523 GCF_018340385.1 Cyprinus carpio
GTGACAGTGTGTGTGTGTGTGTGTGTGTGTGTGTGTGTGTAAATTATCAGAGCGCAGTTCACCAAAAAATTAATATTCAAACTGTTTTTGTCTGAAAATCAAAGTCAATGTGCTCCAAAATAATAAAACACCGAAAATTTTCTCTAAATATTTCCTTTTGTGTTCCATAGAAAAAAAATTAAGTCATGCAGCTTTGGAACAACATGAGCAAGAGAAAAATTGATAGAACTTTTATTGTTGTGTGAACTGTCCCTTTAAGCCAAAGAGTATAAAGTGAACTGCCTTTGAAATTCTGTATATTGTCATACAATATTATTCCTAGTTCTATATTGTTTGTTTGAGGTTTGCAAGTCGATTAGTTATGTAACATCTATGTGTTTAATATCCTACCTCTTTCTGTTCTGTTTGAACTGTTTGCAGCTATATTCATATATGATAATGCAAAGCTCTTATGCAAGGATCCTATTTGTAGATTTCAACACCATCATCTCTGAGCATCTTTGAACTAGATCAAACCCTCATCTGGCTCCAGTCAGAAAGGTAAAGTCAGCTGTACTGCAGATGATGAGGATGATGATGATGAATTGTCTGTTTTCAGTTTTTCAAGCTTTCAGGATTTATCACAAAGCTTTTTGATTTAAATATGCAGCAGGTGTCCTGCTGTCTGCACCAATCAGTGATGCTGTCATTTGCATATCAGAAGCTTTGCTTCAAAATTATTAAAAGTGGGTATGACTTAATAAATTGTGGCTTTTTAATGAGTAATCAAATTAATTCAGTTTATTTATAACAGTTCAGATATAGAGTGTCAGCCACTATTAAAATAGCTTTTTTGCATTCTTTTTAACAAATTCAATTCAGATTCTTTATATATATATTATATATCAGCATGACATTTTGGTGAGAGTTTAATTACAATTTTAGAATTTTTTGTGTCCGTGTGTTCTTGATATATACATTAGGGTTGTAAGATTTTATATATATATATATATATATATATATATATATATATATATATATATATATATATATATATATATATATATATATATAGTTTTTTTGTTTTTTTTAAAAAGTTTCTTCTGCTCACCTAAGGCTGCATTTATTTAATAATAATCAAAAGAAAAAAAAAAAAAAAAGCACAGCAAAAACAACATTTATTTGGAATATAATTTTTTGTAACATTTTTAATATTTTTTAATTATACTTTCCAACAAATTTAATGTGCTCTTGGAAGAAAAAAAAAATAATTAATTTCTTTGATTCTGATGGTATCCTTGAACAGAAACTCTCATACTAAATACTTTCAAGGCTGTCAGTTCAACACACATGATAACTTATGAACTTTTATCTAAAACAGCTTACTGAAAGTACTGATTGTATTCTGTCCATATGACCCATGTGTCAGGGCTGTATATGTACAGTACGTACAGTATGTACACGCACAACAGCAGAGAGTGTTATTGAACACACTCACTTTAAAGTGCACAGATGCACTTGAATGAATCATCAGTGATAGAACAGTAAAACAGACATCTGTTAAGACAAGAGCACACACATCTACATTCACAGCAGTCATCATCTCTCTCTCACATGCACATTTACAGAAAACGAAGCTTTCTGTAGAAGTATGCATTAATACAGTGATTCAAGTGCTCAGGCACTTTTGTGTTTGACCAACATTTACCACATTTGACCAAATTACAGATCGTACAAGTAAAATTGTGTTATGTTTGATTTATATATTTTAAAGCTCTTAAATGTGCTGTATGACCTCTAGTGAAAAAGTGAATCAGGAGAGAAATCTGCACAGATCAAGCAGCGTTTAAACAGCTCTAAACAAATATGTGTCTGGATTTTGACAACAGCAGATGCACTTTTTCACTGGAGGAAGTGTTATTATGGATTATGGACTCTATGTATTTGAGTTAAAAACATCTTAATGCTGGATGTGTTTCATGTTTTTTGATTTTGATGTGTTAGATGATGGAATGTGGTGTTTTGGATTTTTTTTATTTTTTTGTTGTTTGTTTGTGGTCTGGTTTTGTCGGCACCCATTCACTGCAGAGCATCCATTGCTGAGACACTGATGCAATGCTACATTTCTACATATCTGATGAAGAAATTCAGTTAATTTTATTTTTGTGTGAATGGGATCACATGCTGCTGGGGTGATTTGGGCCACACATACTGTAAATTTATTACATCATGACCTTTTTCAAATACCAAATTCTGTAGCTTCTTCAGAGTGATAACTGTCCTCTGTGTGTTGTTTTAAGTCTTCTTGTTCAGAATAGGATTTGAGGCGCTTCTTCAGCAGTGCTTTTGATATATAATATTTATCCTGTACTCTTTTTTGTTGATGTATTTTCTTTCACAGCTGTCGTTCAGCTTCACAGACTGAATAATCTCTGAACAGTGGGTGTTTTATCCGAGAAAGCGGCAGCTATTTTAATTATTCACAGGTAGAGGCCAATTAGAAGGCAATTGTGCTCTCTTTATAATTGTGTCCTGTGCGTTTGATAGGGCCAATCAGCACAGGAGCTGAATACTTCTGCAAACAACATTTATTTTTCAGTTTTTCATTTGTGCTAATTATATTTTCAGACATAAAACAGTGCCACAGAATGATTCGTTTGGAGTTTCAGCAAAGTACAATTAAAGATCTGCTGTGCAACATTTACAGCAATAATCACTCAACAATACTTAAAGCTTTTGTATTTTTGCATCTACTTTTCACAAAGTTTGTGAAATAGTTTCAAATTATTTGACCATCAATATACTGTTTAATATATTATTTATTTATTTATAAACAAAAGCTTGTAAAATATTAATATTTTAAAACCAGTTTACTGCTTATACTTTTAACATATCTACTTTTTTACAAAGTTTGTGAATTTTTTTCAAGTCCAGCAATATATCTCAATGAGAAAGTGTCTATATTACTGTATAATGTGTATAGTAAAGACAATACATTTTAAAATATACTTAGAAAAATCTTTTCCTGACATCAGTTCTCTTTCATTCATTCATTCCTTCTTGCGTGTTTGTCACACAACATGGCTTTGATTTAGCAAACAATAAAAAAAAAAAGTATGCCAAAAAAAATTATTGACTGATTGATTGATTGATTGTCACACCACATGTCTTTGACTTGATTTACAAAGGTTTTTTTTAATATATATTATGTATTTTTTTTTATTTTTTACATGTTTGTCACACCATGTGGCTTTGATTTGGTAAACAAAAGCGTTTTGAATATTAATAATATTTTTAAGGAACAATCTTATGAACTTATCAAAACAAAACAGAGTTGAGGATAGGCTTTTTTTTACAGACAGTAAAATAAATAAATTCTAATTTACATTTAGCTAATGTGATTAATTTAATAATTAACATTTAGTGTTAATTTTATTTTGTATATTTATTTAGTTTTAGTTACATTTTTAGTAATTTTGTCAATTTTTATTGTTTTTAATAAATGTTTTTATTTTTATTTTTATCTCATTTAGTTATTTTAGTACATCAAGTTAAACTGAAGGAAAAGAAATGCCTTGGTAACTACTAGCACATATATAATATTTATTTTGAAATGGTTTTAGTTTCCTATAATAACCCTGCTATTATGATGCTGAAAATTCAACTTTGCTTCACAAGACTAAATAAAATTTTAAAGTATATGAAAATCAAAAACTGGTATTTTAAATTGCAATAATATTTCACAAAGTTTTTTTTCTGTATTTTTGATTAAATAAATGCAGCATTGATGAGCACAAGAAACTTTTTAAAAAAACACATTAAAGAAAATCTTACTGATCCCAAATTTTTGAAAAGCATTGTATATAAGTCCATTAACATTGGGCCCAGTGTACTGTGCTTATTTATTAAGGTTAAAGGAGATAAGTAAACTATAATAATGTCATGGCAGATTTTTTATGGACTTTTACATACAGAAAAGTTATTATAATATATATAATCCTTTTACATATATATTATATAAATAGATTAGATTACACCTTTATATATGTTATGTATAATGTTATATATTCTTAGTATTATCATCAATTTTGAAAACAGTTGTGCTGCTTAGTATTTTTGTGAAAACCATAATTTTTTTTCAGGATTCTTTGATGAATAGAAAGTTTAAAAGAACAGCATTCACTTTGCATTTTGAAATTGAAACATTTTGTAACATCAAAAATATCTTAGCTGTCACTTTCAATCAATTGAATGCATCCTTGCTGAATAAAATATTAAATTAAAAAAAATAATTGTGTTTTGTACTGAATTCAAATTTTGAACAGTAGTATGTTTATTCAGTATATTATATATTCTGAAAGATAGAAATGTGTTTGGTCTTTTTGGTCAAAATGTACTGGTATTACTATACTTGTGGGGACATCTGGTCCTCATAACATAGGGGACACCAGGCACACACACACACACACACACACACGAACCACAAAGAGCCTTCCAACAACCCGTGACCTTAAACCTCTGCAGAAACAGCATTCTAATATTACATAATATATAAAATATACAGTGGGTACGGAAAGTATTCAGACCCCCTTAAATTTTACACTCTTTGTTATATTGCAGCCATTTGCTAAAATCATTTAAGTTCTTTTTTTTCCTCATTAATGTACACACAGCACCCCATATTGACAGAAAAACACAGAATTGTTGACATTTTAGCAGATTTATTAAAAAAGAAAAACTGAAATAATCACATGGTCCTAAGTATTCAGACCCTTTGCTCAGTATTTGGCAGAAGCACCCTTTTGATCGAATACAGCCATGAGTCTTTTTGGGAAAGATTCCTCCTTGCAGATCCTCTCCAGTTCTGTCAGGTTGGATGGTAAACGTTGGTGGACAGCCATTTTCAGGTCTCTCCAGAGATGCTTGATTGGGTTTAAGTCAGGGCTCTGGCTGGGCCATTCAAGAACAGTCACGGAGGTGTTGTGAAGCCACTCCTTCATTATTTGTGTGCTTAGCTGTGTGCTTAGGGTCATTGTCTTGTTGGAAGGTGAACCTTCGGCCCAGTCTGAGGTCCTGAGCACTCTGGAGAAGGTTTGCGTCCAGGATATCCCTGTACTTGGCCGCATTCATCTTTCCCTCGATTGCAACCAGTCGTCCTGTCCCTGCAGCTGAAAAACACCCCCACAGCATGATGCTGCCACTACTATGCTTCACTGTCGGGACTGTATTGGACAGGTGATGAGCAGTGCCTGGTTTTCTCCACACATACCACTTAGAATTAAGGCCAAAAAGTTCTATCTTGGACCAGAGAATCTTATTTCTCACCATCTTGGAGTCCTTCAGGTGTTTTTTCATGTGTCTTACACTGAGGAGAGGCTTCCGTCGGGCCACTCTGCCATAAAGCCCCGACTGGAGGAGGGCTGCAGTGATGGTTGAGTTTCTACAACTTTCTCCCATCGCCCGACTTCATCTCTGGAGCTCAGCCACAGTGATCTTTGGGTTCTTCTTTACCTCTCTCACCAAGGCTCTTCTCCCCCGATAGCTCAGTTTGGCCGGACGGCCCGCTCTAGGAAGGGTTCTGGTCATCCCAAATGTCTTCCATTTAAGGATTATGGAGGCCACTGTGCTCTTAGGGACCTTAAGTGCAGCAGAAATGTTTTTGTAACCTTGTCCAGATCTGTGCCTTGCCACAGTTCTGTCTCTGAGCTCTTCAGGCAGTTCCTTTGACCTCATGATTCTCATTTGCTCTGACATGCACTGTGAGCTGTAAGGTCTTATATAGACAGGTGTGTGGCTTTCCTAATCAAGTCCAATCAGTATAATCAAACACAGCTGGACTCAGATGAAGGTGTAAGCTGTGTCCCAAAGTTGAGTGTGCACACTTCGAAGGCAACGGACTTCGAAGACCAGACTGGCACGTAAGGGTCCGGTGCTGGAGATGCCCGCTTCTCACAGGATTTCCATCACCAGGTGTTTCCGACAGGCTCTGTCGATAGCAACGGTAGCGAGAAGAGGGCGGACGAGAGGACAGTCCTGCCAGGACAGGTGGAGCCAGAACCGTTTCATTTTTATTTTTTATGATTTACTCATAATGAAGGAGACGGTGAAGAACTTCAGGCTTAGCCAAGAATCGGTGGCCAGAGTAAACTACACTGGTTTACTGCGATCGCCGTCGGATTACAAACTTTAAATGCAGGAACTATCTTGACCTTACTTGAATAATGTAATGATACATATGAAAAACTACAAAAATACACACATAGCATTTCAAATGCTGACTGATATCTTACAAAGGTGTGATTTTATGTAGTTTATTGTCTTGACCATAATATGTAGACAGGTTTGCAACCCGTATTTGTG
>NC_056608.1:3604458-3604531 GCF_018340385.1 Cyprinus carpio
AAACAATTTCTCTTTTCCTTCTTTCCCTAAATCAGACCAGACCCCTGTAGGATAAAGCTGAATATGGCAGCGG
>NC_056608.1:3605304-3608051 GCF_018340385.1 Cyprinus carpio
CATTCTGACTTTGGGACAGCTTACGTCGTGACGCTGTGACGCAATCGCACTTCACATCCGCACTCCGGAGTCCGTTCACTTAAGTTTGGGACACAGCTGTAGAACCATCTCTGTGATGATCAGAAGAAATGGACAGCACCTGAGTTAAATATATGAGTGTCACAGCAAAGGGTCTGAATACTTTAGGACCGTGTGATATTTCAGTTTTTCTTTTTTAATAAATCTGCAAAAATGTCAACAATTCTGTGTTTTTCTGTCAATATGGGGTGCTGTGTGTACATTAATGAGGAAAAAAATTAACTTAAATGATTTTAGCAAATGGCTGCAATATAACAAAGAGTGAAAAATGTAAGGGGGTCTGAATACTTTCCGTACCCACTGTATATAATAACCATGTTTGTCCCACAAACCATGCCCTAACACATATTTTTGACTGACTGAAGTACTGTCCTACATTAGGCTAATCATATTGTCCCACTTTTCGAACAGTGGGACACTAGGAAATTTGATAAAAATCTAAAATATATAGTTTATACGTAATTTGATTTAAAAAAAATTGATTGTATAAAATTTTATAAGCACATTAGACCGACAAGTAACAAGACTGTCTTGTTTGAAATTAATTTATACTCCTTTATATCAAGTTTGTCCAAACTCTATGTCACTGACCTTTGGGTGGTCTTCACACAATGTGCTTCCTGTCTGATGATTGCTCTGCCCCCAAATATGACTGGACATCTGAGAGGTCAGGTGATTTTGGTGACATGATACCACAGCTTTCGCTGACCCATAGTCTCACTGGCGTTCGTGTTTTTATGGGGGAGACCTAAACACTAGACCTTAGGTGTCCCACTTTAGGGCAGTTCATCCTAGTTAATCAGTATCACATGAAGACTAAGGTTACAAATGTGATATTGATTTTATACAGCAGTTCAATAAACAATAATTTAATATTAAGATACTTATGTTTTAGACACAATATTGACTGTTTTTGCTCTATTTCGCCAACAAATATTTGCGTCTCTGAGAAACATGACGCTGTTTCGTTCCTGAATGGAATCGCCCTTAAAGTGATCGGTTACAATTAACGTGACGGCTGCCACCTATGACAGTTTTCATTTCACATTTACAGTATTACCGTGCTCGATAAAATCCCAGAAAAAAATGTTAGAATATATTTTTTGTCAGTATTACCCCACACCTAATATGATAGCGTTTGATTAGAAAAAAGTTAAGTGCCCTTTTTCCATGAGCCCCTGCCCCTGAAAGTAATGTGTGTGCACGTCCTGTTCAGCATTAATGTACAGTAACATCCAGCGTGGGGGGGGTCCTTCCAGGACAGTGGGCCTCCAGGGCGGTACTCGCCCGGGTCACCACCATGAGTGGAGCAGGGGACCCAAGCCGGCCCCCAGCACCCGCCTCTATGGCTGGAGCCTTACAAACTGGATATTTAGCAAAGAAGATCACATTTAGCCAGGCCCGATGAAGGATCACTCAAATCCAGAAAGAATGTGCAGAGGCTATATGGCTATATGGACATGATGAAATCTCCAGACACCGGATGACTGTCTCCTTCCGTTCGGAGTCAGTGGGTGTCTAGGAGCTCCGTGGGATGATGGAATATAGGCGCCGCTCACTTTCTGTGTAGGTCCACTGTTCTGTCGATACACAGGGGGGACAAAGGAGACGCTGGAGGATACTTCTTTTCATTCCGTGTAATTTAGTAATTGGATTTGGTAGGGGGGGGGGCTGCTCACATACTCTGCCCGGGAACGGTGGGGGGGGGGATGTCTGTCTCCTTCCGGTCGAGGTCAGTGGTGTATGGGGGTTACTTTGTGTGTTGGTATGTTGTTATGTCACGATACACAGGAGAGGAACAAGGAGACGCTGGAGGATACTTTAACTTGACTTTTAATTCCGTGAACCAAGAGAGACAAACTCAGGACAACGTTTAACAGCGGACCGAGAGCTAGGGACTGGGAACACTTTAAATACACAGACACCAAGGGGATACACCTGTGAGCAAATGAACTAATTAATAACACACAGCTGGGAACGAATTCACACAATGAGGACAGGAACAGGAAGGAGCAAATAAGGGCTTGGAAGGCACGAGGAGCAAAAACACACAAAACACGGAGAGTCAGAGTCTGACACATATGGACCATCGATTAAATATTTTATATTTATTTATGCTTTAATATTCACTTCTGGTTGTCATTCAGCTACAGAACAGTGTCCTACAAAGCATTTTATAAAGACAAACACAATTCACCCTTTTCTAAAATTCATTTCACATCGGGGTATTGCACGGGGGGTGGCCCGGTGGCTAGAGCCACTGCCCCTTTGCCCTCATCGGCTGAGGTGCCCCTCTCACCATCACCCCAGCTTAAGCTGTCTGTTACCGCTCCGCTAAAGATCCGCTGCTTCCGCTAATCCACTCCGTGTTTTCCCACTGCTCAGCAGCATCACTCACAATCTGTGCGGATCTCTGGAGATCACAGTCCCTGTAGCTTGTTGCATTACCAGGTAGATGCATTACGATCCACATTAGTCAGTAGTTGATCTGCTGAATTAGTAATTAGTTGGTAATTTGTTTGTTTTTGTTTTTGTCTGTAATGGCTCGGTCTTCTAAAAGTGCTAATAACTTGTACAAAAGTTGTTGGCACACTTTGTAGACAAAAAAATAAAAAATAAGCCTTCAAAAAAAGAAGACAGAGAGAGAAAGAGTGAAGGGAAGCTGTTAA
>NC_056608.1:3608132-3608403 GCF_018340385.1 Cyprinus carpio
ATCAGAATGTATCTATGACAAAGGGTTCTTAAAATATGGCTTCTTATTAAATGTTCCCATGGCTCAGTTTGGTTTGGGGTAAGTTGACCCGAGTCGAGTCAGTGGGTCAGATGCACCATCTGGGTGTAAAATGACCATCTGACTGAATCTGATTCAAACCCATGTGAAATAATAATAATTTAAAAACTAATTTAATAATTTCCTTTTACAGACAGTCATATTTTCTTTTCTTAAAGTTAACTTTAACAACATAAAACCAACTAAATGATGT
>NC_056608.1:3608573-3619830 GCF_018340385.1 Cyprinus carpio
TAACAGGCAGAGACAGAAGGTAAGTTGAGACCAATACACACTTTGCTTTGAGGTTCCAGTGTTTTTTTTTTTTCCTCTCAATCACGCAAACTAAGTACAATAGAAAAACAAAACAAAATGAAAACAAATAACTATATCCTGGGTGCACCCTCTGAATAAGTTTTCATATACCAGTAATCACAATCACAATCAATGTATTCAATGGAACACAATTGGAGAAAACAATCAGCAGTGGTTTTACAGCTGCCATAATGCAGTATTTCAAGTTCAGATGGAATTATCAATTTGGAATATTGATCAGTTTTAAACTTTCTCAATTGTGCTCTTGAGAGGCCCCCAAAAAATAGTAATATAGGCCTATATCAGTCTCCTGTAAATGAGTTCTCTTACTACATCTCAGGAAGTAATGAGAACTGAATGGTCCTTTCTCCCTATTTCTTGTTGATCCTTTCAGGAAATCGAGAGAGGAGTGGGAGGCATAGCCATCCATTAAGGAAATCCATCTTGGACAAAACATTCACAAAAAAAAACCTGGCCTGATCCACCGGACCAAGAATATGCACTCAATGTGCATATCAATTAATGCGTTACAATTAATTGCATAACACAGGAAAGTAAATACAATGCATACATGAATACCATCATCATAGTAAATGACTGTTATATTCAATTACCTGTTCATTTCCGTCTCTTTTTCTTTTTTTTAGAACAGGCGCTCAAAATGGCGCCAGTGATGAACACTTAATACTGCAGCGGCCTGGAGACAACCACACTGCAAATAAACAATCCAACCAATAAAACATCACAATATAACACAATTTTGTCACAAGTATGCAATAAACAAATAAACCACTATCACATTCAATGTATTTGTCAGTTAGTTTTAAGTCTAGATTAACTTGCTGGTAAACTGGCGTAAACTCACCGAGTCAAATTGTAACCTCTGAAATGCCCGATCGGCACAATCACACTGGATCATCAATACTCGATGGCTTGGATTTACCCTCTGATTTATTTGGTTTTTTAGTGAACTTTAACAGTTTAAGGAAATATATGTTTCTATTTTACGCTCTCGCGTCCAGATAACATCTCTCCGTCCTCTGCATCTGCCTTCCAACGTGATCTGAGTAACGCAATCGGTAAGCAAGTGATAGGGGCCAGCAACCTGTTTGATTTGTTGTTACTCATTTCCTAAACTCAATCAAATATACATATATTTATATAGATGTATTTTTTATGCAGAGTTTCACATGTATGAAAATCATATTATATCCAAGCAGCATACAAATAAATAATATTTGTAAAACTTATTTAACCAGGGTTACACTTTCCCCCTGAAATCATGGAAGGTCCCTTTGCGTGCCGGATCGCTGATTAGTTACTACATTGGAGTAAACGTCAGGTAAAATAGAAAGGGGACCTGGATTTTCCAGCACCATTGAGAGAGCTAACATGGGCAGTGTTTAACCCCTGAAACAAAGATTGAACAACAAAAAGACGGGGGGTTTCCAAGCTGAAAGTATTTATGTCTCTCAGGTTCCTCTCTCTGCCTACTAGAGCGCTCTAGAGTGGAATATCCCGGAATTGTGCCCCTCGGTTTCTGACTGTTGTTCTCTCCCTTCAACAGGGAACATCTGAGATTTCGCGCTTAGCGTTTTGTCGCTTCAACTTCACCTTCACTTCAACAGGTAGGTCTTTTCGGTTTTCAGTTGAGTCTTTGTCAGGTATGTTGCTTGGTTCAGGGACTCCTAGGACATCAACAGGTGAAGTAGATCAACTGGAGTATCAACAGGTAAGTATTTGTCTGGAGCATCAACAGAATTTGAGTGTTCAACTAGACTATCAACACCTGGGGGTTCTTGGTTAGTTGAATCAGCATCAGAAGAAACATCCTCAGTTTCCTTTGATCTACAGTTATCATGGATTGCTAGAGAATCTTACTGTTTCCACAACTGGAAAAAGCATTATACCTTCCATTAAGATCTTCATCCTCTGAGTCAGCGAATGAGTTATCATCATCAGATGGTGGAATACCAGGATTTACTGGCGTTCTGGATTTAGAAGTAGGTTTTTGGTCAAAAGTAGGGCTTGAGATTTCTGGGATTGGCAAGAACCATGCAAGGGGCAAGAAGATCTCTGTAACAGAGCACCAAGAAGGACCATCTCTTATTCTCAGGGCCGGGTGGTGTGAACTGGGCTTAGGATCAGCTCTTCGCTTTTACTACATACACTATGGACTCCCACTTGTCTGCTAATTTGTGCTTACCACGCAGCTGAACATTTCTCACCAACCTTTCGATCATTGACTTCCAAGGGAGGAATTTTGTCACATGTGTTTGTCAAAACCTAGTTTTATTCCGCTCTGCACTCTTTAATGCTCGCGGGAGGCAAAGCAAATAGCTTTCTTCTAGATGAGACCTTAGATTCTTGACATATTCGAATGGGATTTCTGTGGACTGTCTTGATATGGTAAACCCAAAGGCAAGGTCAACAGGCAACGAGGCTGGCCCAAACATCAATTCATAGGGGGTAAACCCTGTAACTGCGTGCTTCGTGCAGTAATATGCATGAACTAATGGCTTGACAAAATCTCTCCAATGGGTTTTGTCCTTCCCTTCTAATGTTGCCTTAGCATATTCAGCAGGGTCCTGTTGAAGCGTTCCACAAGTTTTCCCCTAGGATGGTAGGGCGTTGTTCTAATTTTCTTAATACCTGATATCTCACAAGTTCTTTGATTGTGCGTGACTCAAAATCTGGGCCCTGATCACTATGAAGTTCAGGGAAACCCATAGTGCACAATTAAAGTTTTCCCAAAGACACTTTGCTACTGTCCTCGCCTTTTTGATTTGGGGTAGGGACTGCCACAGCATACTAGTGAAGAAGTCTGTTATCACTAAGATGTCTCTTGTGTTGCTTCTGTCTGGTTCACAAGGAAAGGAAGTCCATACAAACTAGTTGTAACGGTCTGGTGGCCTGGATGTTGACCAAGGGGTGCAGCTTTTTTGGAGTGGTTTTTGAGGTTCGCACACACCAACCACAAGTCCTGACCTTCTGTTCCACTTCAGAAGCCATTTTTGGCCAGTAGAACTGGGACCTGACCAGATCCAAAGTTCTCTCCATCCCCATGTGACCTATATGGTCATGTAAACTGCTCATCACAGAGGATCTTAGTCCTTCAGGGAGCACAAAACTGGTAAGTGGTGGAATCCTTGTCTTTCCGTCTCCCCGTAGAGTACCCGTCCTTTAATTCGGAAGCGGTCCCTCTCTTTTAGAAATAGGGGAAGACCAGGAAGTTCCTTCCTTACTGCTGGTGAAGGTTTTTCTCCCCTAACTCCAAATGCAAAATCACCTCTTGAAGAACTGGATCGGCTCTTTGTTTGTCACGGGAGTCATCTTTTGAAAGGTGGGGTATAACAGGTAAACAATCAGAACTATCCTCTTGTTCATAACAATCGGGAACAACATCAAGGGCATAGTGCAAAGGAGGAATTTCTGAGAGCAATGCCGGGCCAGCATCAGCTGACTGCCTAACCAGGTGCTTCTCATAGATAGCCTGGACTACATCGAGTCCGAGGTACTGACAGAATCTTCAGTGTTTGTGGCTGATGCTGTATGAACTGTTGGATCCTTTAGGTGCTCCTTTGGGACAAGGGGTTTTCTGGAAAAGGCTCTTGAGGTCGCCTTGAAAGGCTATCTGCGTCGATGTTCAGCTTGCCTGCCCTGTACTGCAACTTGAATGAAAAAAGTGGAAAGAGCTGCAAGCCACCGATAACTAGTAGCATCAATCTTGCAGTGGTAAGAAGAATGTGATGAGGGGGTTACATCTGTGTAATGGCAGTGAATTGACTGCCATAAAGGTAATCATGCAAACTTTTCCGTTACTGCCCATTTAAGAGCAAGGAATTCAAGTTTGTGGGCTGGATACCTTTGACTCACTGTGCGACAGCCCTCTGCTCGCATAAATGCAATTGCACGCATTTGCCCACCTTGTTCTTGATACAGGGCAGCTCCAACCCTTGGTGCTGGCGTCTGTATGGAGAAAGTAGGGGAGTTTGGGGTCAACATAACCCAGGACAGGTCTTGGTTAGTTAGCTTTCCGATAATGGACTGAAAAGCTTCCTCACATAGGGGCGTCCAACGACTCCCAAAGGGCTCCTTAGGATTGTAGTACTGACCCTTTCTGTCACTTTTTTTTCCACTTTTCCTTAGCGGTGGATACCCTGATGTAAGATCATTGAGTGGTTTCACAATCCTCGAGATAATCCTTTATGAAACGGCTGATAAGTAGCGGAAAAGCCCAAAGCCGACCTCAACTCTTTTAGGTTCTGGGGACTCGGCCAGGTTTTTTTAAGGCTTGTATCTTTTACGGGATCTGTCTCAACTCCATGCTCTGACACAATGTGTCCTAGATAGCTGACGGAGGTTTGGAAAATTCTACATTTCTCCAGAGAAGTTTCAGTCCGTACTCTTTGAGGCGAGATAGAACATTTATGAGGCGTCTCTCATGCTCCTCTGGAGTGTCAGAGAATATTATCAGGTTTCGTCCAAAAGACAAATACTTCCTTCAGATTAATGTCCCCCATACACTTCTCCATCAATCTTTGGAAGAGTACTTGGAGTGCGTTGTGACACCTTGGGGCATACGGTTGAATTCACAAAACCCCAATGGACAGACAAAGGCAGTTTGGGTTTGTCAGACTCCTCAACTTCTATCTGATAATATCCCGATTTCAAATCTAGTAACGGAAAACCATTTGGAACCGGTCAGAGCAGAAAAAAGTTTCCTCAAGATTGGGGAGTGCATATGCATTCTTCACTGTCTGGAGGTTTAATTTCCTATAATCAATACACAGCCCGTATATCTCCCGTTTTTCTTTCTCACCACCACTATGGGTGAGGAAAAGAGGCGACTCGGACTCTTGTATGACTCCACTTGCCAGAAGGTCACGTAGATGCTTGCGGACTGCCTCAACATCTTGTGGGTGAATTGGCCGTGCTCTGTGTTTAAAGGAGTCTCATTGTTCAGAGTTATCGATGTTTCACCTTCTGAGTGTGCCCAAAGTCTAGATCGCGTGCTGACTGAAAACTTCTGGCATTTCTCTGAAGCTTTTTAGTGATCACGGTCCTTCCATTCCTGTGGTAATAGGGGACTCACAAAATTTAAAGTGAAATTAAGCCCCCTGAGCAGGTAGGTGCTTATCTACAGAGGTGTTTGGAGGGAGGAAGTGCGGATTTGATCGCATGGAGTTCTGCTACTATACACCTTGGTGGGATAAGCTATATCATGTTCGGTTTCATTTGTGAGGGACCGGCAGTAAGTGGTAAGGTCGAGGTTTTAGAGAGGGCGAGTAAGCAGCGTTTCACAAATACTCCACCAGGCAAAGATGAATTTGAGGGATGGTCCACCACAACACACTTATCAGGCTCCACAGGGCACCCTGCTGGCGGAACCTTCCACAACTACTGTCTGACCTGCGGCCATTACCTCAGGCACTTTACTTTTAACCGCACATGACCCAGAACACCATTTGTGTTTTGTTTCCATCTTGTTTCAAGTGTCTTCAAAACCACTCTGTAACCAAATGAAGCTGGTTGGTGCGTTGGGGAATCTGCATTTGAATATTGCTCATAGAGAACATCTAAGGTGTTTGTGCCTATTAAGACCAAAAGGTTGATTGTGAGATTTCACATCAGGTACTACTAGGGACTCTGATAGGCACCTCAACACTCATACCCAGGAACTCCTCAGGAAAGGTAATGTCTACTTCTATATAGCCTTCATATGGGACAGACAGACCATTGGCACATTCTACTTCCAAGATGTCGGCTGATGGAGTTAATGGGGTACTCTGAGAGATGCTGCTCATAAAAGGATTTGGGGACTGTTGTGACTTGTGATCGGTATCAATAAACAATGACACTTTTCACCAGGCTATGCTGACCTCCCATAATGCACCTAGCACCGACTAAACCCTTTGGCAGGCTAGCACTTTGCCTATACTAGAAGATTGAGATTTGTTTGAAACATGTTTAGTAGCGGGACGGTTTGCCTTAAATTCAGCCCTATATCTGTCCGCAGCAAGAGCTGGCTCTAGTTTAAATCAGGGTTGAAGGTGAGGGGTTCTGAGCGTCCCACTGGAAGCTGCTTTTCTTTTTAGGGCTTACGTTTTGTTGGTGACAAGTGCAGGGGTTGGGTTCAGGCGATTGCAAGAAGATGCAACGTGGCCATCCTCGCCACATTTTAAAAAGTACCAGTAGCATGGGCCTGCCTGTTGGTTTCTTATTGACTGGATTCGCAGTCACATTGTCCAGCAGTTCTATCTTCGGTTTGTGCTGTTTGTCTACTGCTTCTTTGCGGTAGGAATTTCTTCTGGGTTTTTGGTTTGGTCATAAGATTAGCTAGCGCTGACTTTGTAGTTTAGGCAATCTGTTTCTTGGCTCTTGTGTTTCAGTTGCAAATGAAACCACTCCCTGGAGCTTCCCTTAGCTCAGGTCCTGCTGAGACCACACGTTCTTTGGAGAGATGCATCAGACTCTCGGTTTAAGAAGACCCAAGATGCTGCTTCTATCTGATGACCTTTGCTGTATGTTTTGTCTTCTTCTGTCACGTAGCATAGGCAGAAACTGCGCAAAAGAAAGGAGGACGGTTGCGCTTCTGCTCTAGCTGCAGATCAGTAATCAATTCATTATCCCAGCAACCTCTACAAAACTGCTTGAGCAGGTGCCGGTCTGCCTCTTCAGGAGAGTTATGCCACCTCTTTTTGATAGTAGCCCTCAAGGCGGTCCTGCAATCTATACAGGTAAAGCGGATGGTTTCTCACCGGCATCCTGTAGGGTATTCATAAATCTTGCAAGGAGCTCATCCCCATCCTCAACAATGCCAAAAAGCAGAATCTAGCAACTGAAGATAAGCTGAGGATGGAGCTTCAGGGCTTAGATGTTTTATGACATCGGCTGCAGGTGGCAAAAGACTGTCCAATATCTTCCTGGACACATGCAGATCAGATAAGCCAGGGTCTTTCAGAACAAGCTCAACACTGAGCCTTAAGTTTCATAATCAACCTCATTTCCAGGTCTAGGACATTTACCAGAGAACACCCTGAGCCTTGATTGTACAGGCCCTTGGGCAGCCACTTCACCACTCCTCACAATGTGTTCAACAATGAATTTCTGAACTTCAGGTGGGTTTAGTATTTTTTTGAGAGGTAAAGAGAGGTGGGGCGTTCGATTTAATAGGCTTGGGCTGTGACTGTGGTTCATCTACCTGACTCGGCTTAACAGGTGTTGCTCCAACACACTCGCCAGGAGTTTTTGGGGTGGTTGCCCATTAAGGATTTTCATCTCCAGCCTCAAGATCAGTGGATGCTGGTGTGAGTTCTGCGCTCATTTGAGATAGCATTTGGCTCAATACTGCTTCAAAATTGGTTCCACTCTAGTTTTTGCTATTTCTTTCAGTCCTTCAAGGTAAGATTGAGTAACACTACTGCCCAATTGCTGTGTAAAGACACTAGATAATGCCCTCACATTGTAAGTGATACCTGGATCACTGGATAGCTGGTGAATATAAGGTAGCTGAGGTTCTAGCATTTCCAAGGCTTGACCACTGTTATATTCAATTATTGTGCTCTGGTAAAATTCTGATTGTTTGTCACTAATGAAAATGGTTCTGGCAAAGAACCATACTCTTTCAGGATGTCAATTAACTCATCATCACTCTGGGTTTTAGTCAAGCCACTAACAATCACACAGAGTTTGGGACCTTAATACCCTTCTGCCTCAACCATTCCATTTTTGTTTGTTAAGGATCAAAAGATGCAAATTAAATCAATTAATCTCAACTGTTAATACTCAGCAACAGTGCCACCTCCTGGCTGGCTTGCCACAGTTGTAGCGGGTATTAACTCAATTACTAACGGACCAGGAATATTAAATCAGAAGACTGTCGCGGTCACGTAAAAGGGAGGTGGTGGTGATACTGAGTAACAGGCAGAGACAGAAGGTAAGTTGAACCAATACACTTTTCTTTGAGTTCAGTGATTTTTTTCCTTTAGTGTTTTTTTTCTCAATCACATAAACATAGTACAATATAAAAAACAAAACAAAATGAAATTAAAACAAATAACTATACCCTGGGTGCATCCTCTGAATAAGTTTTCATATACTAGTAATCACAATCACAATCACAATCAATGTATTCAATGGAACACAAATTGAGAAAAACACCCAGCAGTGGTTTTTACATTTAACCCACTTAATGCAGTATTTCAAGATCAAATGGAATATCAATTGGAATATTGATCAGTCTTAAACTTTCAATTGTGCTCTTGAGATGTTTCAGCCCCCAAAAAAATAATAGTAATATAGGCCTATATCAGTCTTCTGTAAATGAGTTCTCTACTTATCTCAGGAAGAAATAATAGAACTGGAAATGGTCCTTTCCTTCTAAGTTCGCGGATCCTTTCAGAATCGGCGGGAGGCTCGCCATCAATTAAGGGAATCCATCTTGAACAACATTCACACAAAAAAAACCCTGGCCTGATCACAGACCAGAATATGCATTCAATATTGCACACAATGCTATAATTAATTTCTAACACAGAAAGTAAATAAGCAATACATACATAGCCATCATCATAGTAAATGACATTATATTCAATTACCTGTTCATTCACGTCTTTCTCTTTTTTTTTTTCCACAGGCACGCGCACTAAAAATGGTGTCAGTGATGAACACTTAATACACCATGCGGTCTGAGACAACCACACTGCAAATAAACAATCCAACCCATAAAACATCACAATATAACACAATTTTGTCTCGTATGCATAAAACAAATAAACCACTATCACATTCAATGTGTTGTCATTCGTTTTTAAGTCTAATTATAGACTTAAAAACCCGGGTGCGAGGGCCCTTTCATCGCTGCTTGCAGCTTTAATTCATATTGTAATTAAATTTTCACAAAGTCATGCCAACAACATTCATAAGGGAACTAGACAAAGTTATCATCGATATAGAAATGGTTATTAATGAAAACTATAACAGTAATAGGCCTATGTATTGCTGTATAATAATAAAAAATAATAAAAACTGATAAAATTATATACCCCTATATACCCACCCAAAATGAAAATGTTGTCATTAATCACTTACCCCCATGTCGTTCCAAACCCGTAAAAGCTTCGTTCGTCTTCGGAACACAATTTAAGATATTTTGGATGAAAACCGGGAGGCCTGTGACTGTCCCATAGACTGCCAAATATATAACAGTTTCAAGGTCCAGGAAAGTATGAAAACATCGTCAGAATACTCCATCTGCCATCAGTGATTCAACCCAAAAAGGGCTGTCAGTTTTTGATTTTTTTTACTTTCACTTTATATAGTTGAGGTTTCTCGGAGGGACCCTGCGATTTTGTGCTACACCACTGGGTGGGACTGCCAAGTAAAGGAAAAAAAAGAAAGACAAAAATGAAGGGACAAAGCCAGATGTACACAGACAGGCTGAAATCCACAAATTGAAGAAACATTAGGCACCAAGTGAAAACTGCCTTGGACTTAATTGCATGCTTTCAAAAACATGCCCTCAAAAAATCAAATGGATATTGAAAGTCGGCAACAACACTGTAAGTCTCTAAACATTTCATTAACTTGTTTATTTTGATTGTCTTGTGTGTGTGTGTGTGTGTATATATATATAAACATACACAAGTAGGCTATATATATACAGTGTATTTACTTTTGAATTGCAGTTGGTTTAAGTAGGCGTGCCAGGCGTTTGTCTGGGTCGTGTGTGAAAAAAAAACCAATGCAGCGTTACGATGAAACACACATGGCCCAAACATGTTCCACCACATGAAGCATAACCACAATTATGGTATTTACTAGTCTGCCATTCCAAACATTCATTTAGGAGACCAAACTGTGTCAACTGATTACATACATGGTGTTAAAGCAAATTTCCAACTCAGTTTTTAGTGTTTAATTCTAAAATAAGACAAATCTGCTATTACTTTAATCTCCAGTCTGTTATTTAGCAGTTTAGATCCGCTAACTAGCAGAACTATCAGTTTCAATTCCAGTTGCGCAAATAGGGAACGTTGTAACCCACCTCTGCTATTACAATTATGCACTATTATTTATTAGAAACGCTATGATAGTTCTAGAACATTAAAACTGTGAGGGTTTAAGCACTCTATTAGTTTCAAGAATTTTAATAAGAAACCTCGAGAAAAGGTTGAATATAACGACTGAGAGAGGTCAATTCTCAGAAGAGCTACCTTAATTGAAGAAACGTAAGCATCTATTTGTCTCCTTGTTCTGTGAGAGGTGAGGGGAGCAGTGTCTGTGTTTGGGTGTCCATCTTCTCGGATTGATTTTATTTTTTTTAATTATTTGTTGTGTGAATGTATTGTTTTCAGTTGCCAAAGTGTGTGAAAGATAGGGATTATATTCCTCGCTTATGTAGGCTATGGAATTATAGGCCAGTGGGTTCTTCATATTTATTTATTCTAAACAAAACGAGTTATGAAGTGTGTTTGGAGTAAATGTTATTGAATCAATATATCAACAAAACTCTGACTTACCAGTTTATTTTAATTCCCTCACACTCACCGAATTGTTTAATTTTTCAACAGATGTCTACAAAATAATCAGTTCACAAAGAGACCCGTGGTCTTCTTTAGCATTCACTCATTTCATCACAAGAACAAAGGAAACTAAGCCACAATGTGCATGTTTTCTATGTTACTAATTTCAAGTATAGAATAAATGACTGCACGGGTGCTCAAGCCCCCTTTGATGTTTATGTTTGCATGTGCCTGATTGTACACTCTTTCCTAGTTTAGTTCACTTAGTTTATGTTTTTTTTTCTAAACCCTTGATTCTGTAATATTGCTTTTACAGTTCACAAGGAAAGATCATGTTTATGGAAACTTTTTACTGGGCTGTGTCTCCTGGTGGTCTTGTGTTTTCCGGTGAGTTCAAGAAAAGATATATTTATAGCCTGCTGCTACTGTAGCTGTGTGACCTTCTGAGGCATTTTCCTGGAACACACAGGGCCAACATGTTTGTTTGTCTGAGATCTTTTACAGTTTGCTAGTGTTACTGTTTCAGTTCTCTAGAAGTATGTATGAAAGGAGCCAGTTAATCATTTGGTCAAACAAATATCATTGTGCAACTTTTATCATCTATTGCTTGAAATGAAACTCATGACTGCAATGGTCAGGCCCACCCACATAGAGGTGGCTTGCATGGCTTT
>NC_056608.1:3620827-3623327 GCF_018340385.1 Cyprinus carpio
GTTGTCTTGATGTTGGATTTTGGTTAATGTCACAACCTAAAAAACAAACTAAAGATCAAAGTCAAATGACGTTAATTTGACGCGATTGGACGCGTTTCATTGCGACGCCTTGAAGACATTGGATTTTTGGTTGCCATACCTGATGAATGAATAAACATCAGTATTTGATGTCAATGTGACATTGGCTTGAGACGTTGGCCCGACGCTGGGCTTAGCTAGCTAACGTCACAACCTAAAAACAAACCAAAGATCAGAAGTCAAATGACGTTATAATTGGACGCTGATTGACGTTACCATTGCTGACGCCTTGAAGACATTGACGGTTGCCATACCTGACTACAAAACATACCGCTTTTTGATGTCAATGTGACGCTGGCTTAAGACGTCTATTCGATTCGTTAGTCTTGCTTTAGTTAATGCCACAACCTAAAACCTAACTACAGATCAACATCAAATGATGTTTTAATTTGACGCTGTGTAGACGCTGCTACAATATGACGTCTAGGAAACGCTGGGATTATGGCTGCTAAATACCTGACCACAAACATAAGCTTTTTGATGCCGCGTGACGCTGGCTTGAGATGTTGTCTTGATGCTGGATTTGGCTAGTTAATGCCACAACCTAAAACTAACTACAGATCAACATCAAATTATGTTATAATTTGACATTGTGTGGACGCTCGCCATTATGACGCCTAGAAAACGTTGGATTATGGCTGGTACCTGACGGCACTGGGCACATCAGTATTTGATGTCACGTGACGCTGGCCTGAGACGTTGGTTCGACGTTGGGCTTTAGGTTAGCAAGGTCACAACCTAAAAACAAACTAAAGATCGAAAGTCAAATGACGCTATAATTCTGACGCTGATTGAACGCGCACGGCTCATTATGACGCCTTGAAGACATTGATTTTGGCTGCCATACCTGACGCATCACAAAAAACATCAGTATTTGATGTCAATGTGACGCTGGCTTTGAGACGGTGTCTTGATGTTGATTTTGGTTAACACGCCACAACCTAAAAACTAACTACAGATCAACATCAAATGATGTTTTAACTTGACGCTGATGTGGACGCTGCCATTACTGACGCCTAGGAAACGCTGGATTGGCGGTTGCTATACCTGACTGACAAAACATCAGTTTTTGATGTCAATGACGCTGGCTTGAGACGCTGGCTCTCGACGTTGATTTTGGTTACACGCCACAACCTCAAAATTCAACTCACAGATCAACATCAAATGATGTTACAGTAACTGATCATGATTGGACGCTACCATAATAAGGTCTAATACTAGATGATGCTTGATTTGCTGCTAAGCCATCACCTGACCTACACAAACATCAAAGTATTTGAGCGTCAACGTGACGCTATGGGCTTGAGACGCTGGTCTCGACGTTGATTTTGCTTAGTTACAATGCCACAACCTAAAAACTAACTACAGATCATCAAATGATGTTTTAATTTTGACGCTGTGGACGCGCTACATTATGACGCCAGAAACGTTGATTTCCAGAAGCGTACCTGACGCACTAAACATCGCATTTGAGCGTCAATTGATGCTGGGCCTGAATGCATATTCCTGACGCACAAAACATAAGTTTTGATGTCACCGTGACGCTGGCTTGAGACGCTGGTTCGAGACGTTGATTCTTGCTTAATGCCGCCACGTCCTTAAAATCCGACCAATACAGATCAACATCAAATGATGTTAGAACTTACCTGATTGACGCTACCATAATGACGCTCATGATGTTGGATTTTGGTTGCCATACTCTGACGGCTGTAAAAACATCAGCATTTGATGTCAATGTGTGACGCTAGCTTGAGACGCTATTTTCGACGCTGATTTTGCTAGTTAATTGCACAACTCTAAAACTAACTACAAATCAACATCAAAATGATGTTTCAATTTGACGCTGTGGATCGCTACATTGGCGACGCCTAGGAAACGCTGGATTGCGGTTGCCATACCTGACGACAAAAACATAAGTTTTGATGTCACTGACGCTGGTCATAGACGCTAAGGTTCGACGCTGATTTTGGTTAGTTAATGCACAACCTAAACTAACTAAAGATCTACATCAAATGATGTTATAACTGACGCTGATTGACGCTACCATAATGACGCTCTACTAGATGTTGGATTTAGGTTGCCATACCTGACCGACAAAACATCAGTATTTGATGTCAATATGATCGCTGGCTTGAGACGCGGTCGACGCTGATTTTGCTACTTTATAACACTACCTAAAACAACTTAAATATCATCGCTAGCTGATGTCGGCCTTGGAACGGCCAATTTAACATTGGCTTGCTGACGCTGGCTTTGACATTGAATTTTGGTTACCTGACGCTACGCCAGCACTCAAATCTAATCTAATATTAACGTCATATGATGTTGTGTGCCTGCTGGGGACAGACAGACAGACAGATAGATAGATAGATAGACAGATAGAAGTGACATTGCATTACATTGCATGACAGACAGATAGACA
>NC_056608.1:3625373-3625501 GCF_018340385.1 Cyprinus carpio
CCGAGGCGGTGCCTGATGCGGTGGCCGAGGTGGTTCCCGATGCAATGTCCGATGCCGAGGCGGCATCATTTTTCGTGGGACCCGGGGAGGTCGCAGAGGAGTGAGTGGTCGAGAGGAGGCTCAGAATC
>NC_056608.1:3627273-3652171 GCF_018340385.1 Cyprinus carpio
TAGTAGTATTATTATATGTTTCCTATATTCCATTAGTTGTATTTAATTCTTCTTATTTTTTAATTTTTTCTTCTCCTTATCTTTTAGGATATTTCATTATTTGGGGAGTGGTTATGGAGCTTGTGGGGGTCTGCTTAATTTTTTTTTGCACATCTGAAAAGAGTAGCCAACCTACATTTCACTGCTTAGTTGTATGTATAAACGTGTACGTGAGAAATAAATCTTGATCTTGAAATCAGGGAGTCATCCGTGAAGAAACACCTCTCCAAAAGTGCCAACGCCATCGATGTAGCATTGCCCCTCAGTCGGTTACAACGACGAACTGCATTCCATGTCGAGACCGCCGTGAATACGGCAATGCAGAGAGCTTCCAGGAGACCGTTTCTGACAGTTTTGTGCAGAAATTCCTTTGGTTCTGTAACCTGATTGATTGCAGCAGCTGTCCGTGTGCCTGTGCTCAGATGATCTTGGAGTGAAATGCGTATGTGGAGGTCTGGTCTGGTGTGGTACACGTGGTCTGCAGTTGTGAAGGCCGGTTGGTATGTCTCCAATTCCTCGAAATGACTTTGAAGAGGGCTTATTGGGTAGAGAATGAACATTCAATTCATGGGCAACAGCTCTGGTGACATTCCTGCATCAGCTGCCAATTTGCACGCTCCCTCAAAACTTCGACATCTGTGGCATTGTGCTGTGTGATAAAACTGCACATTTTAAGAATGGCATTTTAATTGTGGCCACCTAGGCCCCCCTAGGCAATAATCCTGCTGTCTATCACATCTTGCAGCCACACCTGTGAGGTGGATGATTATCTGGCAAAAGTAAGTGCCAGATTTAGACAGATTGTGAACATATTTTAGAGAAATAGGCCTTTTTGTTACACAGAAAAGTCTTAGATCTTTGAGTTCAGATCATGAACATGGGAGAAAAAACACAAGTGTTGCATTTTATAATTTTGTTAGTGGTTGTGTATTACACTCACCTAAAGTTTATTAGAACACCATACTAATACTGTTTTGAACCCCCTTGTCTCCTTCAGAACTGCTTATTCTCGTGGCTTGATTCAACAAGGTGCTGAAAGCATTCTTTAGAAATGTGGCCCATATTGATAGGATAGCAGCTTGCAGTTGATGGGATGTGGGATGCACATCCAGGGCACGATGCCCGTGCCACCCATCCCATAGTGCTCTATTGGTTAGAGCTGGTGACTGGGGGGGGCATTTTCAGTACAGTGAACGCATTGTCAGTTTCAAAAACCAATTTGAAAGGAGTCGAGCTTTGTGACATGGTGCCTTTCCTGCTGAAGTAGCCATCGAGGATGGGTACATGGTTGGTCATAAAGGGATGGACATGGTCAGAACGATGCCCATTGGGCACTAAGGGGCCTAAAGTGTGCCAAGAAACTCCCCCACACCATTACAACCCCACCACCGCCTCACGTGGTAACAAGGCAATGAGATCCATGTTCTCATTCTTTTACAACCAAATCTGCCTCCTACCATCCTGAATGTCTCAACAAATCGAGACTCCTCATAGCAGTGCAACTTTTTTTCAGTCTCCACTGTCCCAATTTTGGGAGCTCGTGCAAATGTAGCTCTTTTCTTCCTATTGTAGTGGAGATGAGTGGTACCGTTGGGGTCCTTCCTGTTGTTGTATCACATCCCCTCAAGTTTTTGCGTGTGTGGCTTCACAATGCTTTGGCTGCATACCCGGTTGTAACGAGTGGTTATTTCAGTCAAAGTTGCTAGTCTATCAGCTTGAATCATTCGGCCCATTCGCTCTGACCTAGATTCACAAGGCAAGTTTTGCCCCAGGACTGCCGCATACTGGTGCTTTTTTCCCTTTTCAACACCATTCTTTAACCTAGAAATGGTTGTGGCGTGAGCATTCTGACATTCAGTTGGAGTTCAAGGGAGATTGTCTGCCAGGAAACAACCCCTAAATGCACTGAACAACTGACCATGTGATTGGTTGATTAATAATTGCATTCATGAAAATTGAACGTGTTCTAATTAATCCTTTAGGTGAGTGTGTGTATATATAATATGATATAGATATCGATATAGATATATATATATAAGATAGATAGTATGTGCTAGTTAGGTTGATTAACTATGAGTTTACACCTGTGCCATCTGGTTGATTATCTGTCATGCTCCTCTCGAACCTTATAAAACCTAATAAAACATCAGTTTTGTGTATGAAAACGAAACTGTTTGTTTTAAAAGTAAATGTTATATAAAGTAGCTACACATGTACACCTGCATCTGCATACAGACAGTATACCTGCATTATAGATCTAACTAGATATAGCAACATCTCTAATCTGATAAATACGACTATAAAGCATTAGGATGTTTAAGATATTCTAAGCATTCCATATGATTTCTGCAAGTTGCTTTGACAATGTGTAGATGAAAAAGCTTATACAAATAAATTTGACTGATGTTATATAATGATGCAAAATTCACTTCTAGCATTTAAAATTATTGAGTTTAAGTTTTTAGTGTTTAGACAAATATACAAGAAAAAAATTAGGTGTGTGGTGTGTATAGATATATATATATATATATATTATATATAGTTATATCTATATATATAAGCTTAAGTTTGTTTTTTGGACATTTATAGGAAGTTTATGAATTCCAATATCCCTGCATCCCTGATACTCTCTTAAAAATAATCTCTTATTGTTATCTATGGTTTCATGAAGAGCCTTTAACAGTATGGACCCTTTTTTCACTGTGCAAAACGGTTATATTGGAAAGGTTCTTTGGAGTTTTAATATTTAAAGTGTCTGCTTTGCATCACGAACACAAACACCCACCACACAAATAGAAAACAGCCCTTGTGAACTTATTATTACTAGTTTTTTGTGATTTATTAGATATCTTTTCTCAGATGGGGATGTGCTCTACAGCACTCACACTCATCTGTGCCACTCTTCCCATCTCAGTGTGGTGAGTTCGTTCTTGACTGCTCTGGGAGGATGCAAATACTGGGGAGTGTCTAAACTTGCGAACTGAGACAGATGCAACTCCCCATGGAAAGGAGTTGTCCACAAAAGGACAGTGTATGGCTCATGGTAAGGATGTGTTATATTCTTTGCTATTGGTATCTTATGAAACCAATAGTGTAAAAGAAAGTTTCAGTTTCCCACTACAATCTTTTGACAGATGTGTTCAGCACTGCTACCAACCAAATCAAATTATTCCTACAAGCTGCTGAGCCAAGTCTAACTGTGGGTTGACGCCCACCTTTCTGAGATGGCCTGGCCGCTGGCGCCCTTAATATTCTTCAGTCATGATGGAGTACAGGTTCGGTCGGCATGTATATTCATTGTTTCGTTTAAAATAAGTGAGCGTTTTTCTGAAACGTCTCTTTTTTAGTCCCTCGTCGCAGAATCTGGTGGGGACAGGAAAGCAGGACAAGCTCTGGAAACTTTCGCTGCGATCATCATCCTCCTGCTCATCACACTACCCATCAATTTGAAGTCAGTACATAATACTGTCCCAATTTCCTCAGTTCCTATGCCTTCCCTTACTGATCCCTATGTTTTCACTTTTTTACATTACATAATGCCGGTTTCACTCATTGATAGGTAAAAAGACTATTACAATAAAAAAACTTTCCATACTATATTATATATATAATATATATAATATAATACATATATCATCATGCCAATTTGTAATTTTTCTAGGACAGGATAGAAGACGATACAATCAACTAATGCCACCCAATACATACAAATGCATTAAACTATTGCGAATATTTTGCGCAATTTGACCAAACAGAAGTAACAACTTCTGGCATTCCGAAAAATGAAATAAAAAATCAACATAAGAAAAAAGATGTACTTGCTGTTTTTGTCAGGTTGTGGGAAGACATTTTGAACAAACAAAATTAAACATTTAAATGAACTTTGTTTTTCTGTGTTTATCCCTCATCTGAGTCAAAAAGACCTAAACAGTACAGTAAGGGATAAACTGACTTTTAATTACAAAAAAAAGTAGCATATGTAAAATGTCTTAATAGATTAGAACTATTACCTAATAGTTAAATTATGAACTAATATTTCCATTTTCACAAATTTTTATTCCGTATGCTACAATTTGAAAATGTAATGCATTGTAAGAATGACTGAGATATCTTCTTTACAGGAAAGCAGACAATGCAGAAGAAGTGAAATCAGTGATGGCACCTCCACCTTCAGCAACAGACTGTAATTACTGAGAGACTGTCTTCCTTCACGATATCAAACACAAGTAAATTGGGTTTAATTTGGATACATGCATAAATATAAGATCTCTGTAGACAAACACATGTCTTTATCCATTATCTTCATACACAATATTTAGCAGTGAAGGCGACACTTGCGGACTCAAATAACATCATCAGGCTTACCAACAAAGGTCTGCTTTTTTTTTATTTAAAACCCACCGGAATTAGTTTTTTTCGTCGTTTGGATCAGTTTGGAAGAAATAGGTCTCTCTCTTATTGACTTCCCCTGTTTACTTTCTTTCCGTAAGCAGGTACTGCTACAAAGAACTCCAAGCAAGAAGCAACCGCTTTAGTTTCTCTCGCTGGAAGCAGTTCTGGTATGCCCCTGTCACTTCATCATTCATCGGGCAACGCTGTGACGCATTTCCTCTTCCTGTTTCTGCACGCCTACGCAGGCTATTGGTCGCACTTCAAGTCAGCCTCACTGAAGGCCCTGCCGCTTTCTGAGTATGTGCTATATTTCTGGGTGTTCACGCATCGCTCAAGCAGGAGATTCGAGAGGTAGAAGCTGCATTTCTCAAATCACTTCCTGGTTTTCCTGTACAATATATCAACACAAGTGATACAAAGAAAGAATTTTCAGTCAAGTATGATGATCTCATTCTCTTTCTCTCTCCCAGACATTCACAGCTGGGGAGTAAGACATTTTGTCAGAGGTTGATGCTGTATGTTCAGGATGTTTGGAATAAGTTTGCTGCTCTAAGCATTTCCCTCTTTATCGCTGGACTGTGCTGCAGGTAATGCTTGAAAGTCAACAAAAATATTTAGCATCGTTGATGATAAGAAACATTTTGTGAGCAGCAAATCAGTATTTTAGAATGATTTCTTAAGGATCACATGACACTGAAGACTGGAGTAATGATGCTGCAACTATATTCGTTAGGTACTTTTTATGTCCTTCCTCCCAGATGTTCAGTTGGTCATTCAACACAGGACGGGTATACTATTATGTATGGACTATATGGTCTTCACGCTCCGACTCATCCACATTTTTGCCATTCGCCAGACAGTTAGTCCCCAAAATCATCATACTTGGCAAAATGGTGAGACAATCAGAGAGGTTATCAAAGTGATAATAAAGCTCTATAGATGCCGTCAACCAAAAATCATTTTAAATGCAATGCATTACCATAAAATTAAGACCTTTCCAAGTAGGGCTGCACGATTAATCAAATTTCTAATCACGATTAATTATGGATGATAATATTTCATAGTGGTTATTAGTGGTTCAAAATCCACTCATGTTATTCTGCGTGTTTAAGATGCGTTTTTTCTTTCTACATTATCTTAAGGGTTTTTCCCATTATTTTAACTTTAGTTTTAGTATAACATTACAATACCATTCATAGTTTTACTTTTTTATAATTTAAAGAAGAAACCAATCCGATGTATAGTTGACATTTGAGGCTTAATACTTTAGAAAAGCACTAAAAGTTTTTTAAGTTAGTGTTTTCATCTTGTTAATTTCATATAAAAATACGACATGCAGTTGCATCCAACAATGGTATAAACATCATTCAATGTAAATTCTGATATCGCTTGACTACAATTTCAAAGGGAATAATTCGACAATTATGATTTTTGTCATAATCGCAGCAGTCCTATTTCCAAGTAACCATCCTGAAAAAATATAGATTGAAATTTTTCATGCTTTTAAAAGCCCTCCAAGCCTAAAAGACTTCTATACCACTAAAATCCCATTGTGTCAACAGTTTACAGATTTAAAAACAAAAAAAATAAAAAATAAAATTTAAACAAAAATTAAACCAACATTTGGAGACCTTTCACATCTCACTCCTCTTTTTATTTCTTATGAATGAACCACAGATAAAGGATGCGTTCTTCTTCTTATTCTTCCTGGCGGTTTGGCTGAGTGCATATGGAGTGGCCAATCAAGCTCTATTATACCAATACGACTCCAAGCCCCCTGATAGAGCCGCTTCGGCACGAGTCTTGTACAGACCATATTTGCATATATTTGGACAGATTCCTGTGGAAGAAATAGACAGTATGTTCACTTCTGATTTACACTTACAGGAATAGTTCACCTAAAAATGAAAATTTGCTGAAAACGTGCTGACCCAAAATGTAGATGAGTTTGTTTCTTCACTGAAACAGGTATGGACAATGGATCCAATCGATCCTCTGCAGTGAATGAGAGGATCGATTGCCATCAGAATGAGAGTCCAAGCAGCTGATAAAAATATTACAATGGCTCAGGGGAAATATGATGTGACTTCAAGCTTTCCTTTCACTTTGGAGTGTTACAAGCTGTTCAGATAGATAAGATCCCTAAAGTTGATAAAAGAGCTAAAGTCTCAAACCCAAAGAGATATTCTTAATAAAAGTTTAGACTCGTCCACGCCCTCCTAAAACGTTTCGTTCTAACACGCCCCCACGTCTACGTCACGATTTGGGAAGATTTGCATAACGACACCCAAATGTTCACACAAGGAAAGAAGGCGTAACTTTGATTCTTGCTGTTGCCACCAGCGTTATGTTGTGGAGACGCTGTTTATGTTTACATGACGTGTTTCAGAAAGGCGGGGCATAGAGGAGAAACAATAATGTACAGTATGTGGAAAATAATGTGTTTTTCGAACCTTAAACCTCATAAACAACATTTCATTACACCTAATACACAAAATAATTAACAACATCATATGACCCCTTCATCATATGACCAAGTAAGCCACACTACTCCAGTCCATCAGTTAACATCTTGTAAAGCAAAAAGCTGCATGTTTGAAATAAACAAAAAAAAAAAAAACAATTCTGAAGGCACCCATTCACTGCAGAGGATCCATTGGTGAGTAAGTGAAGTAGTGCTAAATTTCTCCAAATCTGTTCTGATGAAGAAACAAACTCCTCTACATTTTGGATCGCTTGAGGATGAGTAATTTTCCAACAAAGTTTCATTTTAGGCTGAATTATTCCTTTAAATTGTTAACTAATAATATTTCACAACTTTCTGTTAACATCCATTGACTATATTGTATCTGTGTGTGTTAAGCTGGCAAGTATTGGGATAGAGACTGCACAGATAATCTGACACTGATTAATGAAGGCAAAGAGCCATGTAGAGACATTTCAGCCACAACTGGCTTGTGGTCATATTGCTGGTCATATTCCTGCTAGTCACCAACATCCTACTAGTCAACCTCTCATTATCATTACATTCAGGTATTTGTTTGTCTAGTCATCCATCTGCTATATGTAGCCATCAAATTATACATCCATCCATGTATTTCTGTTCTCTTTATTGTCTGTTTCTGTAGCTATTACACCTCTCTAAGGTTCAGGAGCAATTAATGACACATACTGGAAGTTTCAGCTGTATAATCTGATAGTGGAGTATCATTCCCTCCAACTCTCGCTCCACCATTCATCATCCTATCCCACATCAACCTCTTAATCAAAAGAAACTTACTAAAAGTGGCATCCACCAAAATCTAACCCGATTTGGTAAAGTTGGAAATGAACTGCAGTTCAAGCAGACTTGTTTAAGATGAAATGTGAAGTAAAATGCAAAAATTGTGCATTTGCCTATTATAATAGCACTGGAGTTGAAGGTAGAGAGGCTAACAAGCTGGTAGAAATGGGAGACCTTCCAGAAGGAGAACTTTCTGGCTCTTTGTGAGCAAAAAACGAAAGAGGGACTGACTCTTAGAGGCTGAAAAGCGCGATGACTGCTAAGTGAGTCAAACTACCTCCTGAAATGAGAATTTGATATGTTATTTAGACATACTGTTGTATTTTTATATATATATATATATATATATATATAGAGTATATATATATATATATATATAAGTATATATATATATATATATATATATATACATATATATATATATATATATATATGTATATATCAATAACACTCTCACATCATATATATATATATATACATATATATATATATATATATATATATATATATATATATATATATATATATATACAGCGATGTATTATTTAGTTATAATTAGAATATTAGCAAAATGTTTATTTCACACGAATTCCACTCAAAAAAAGGAAACTTGTATATTATATTCATTCATTACACACAGACTGATATATTATAAATTGTTTATTTTTGATAATCCTTGATGATAAGTAACTGACAATCCGGTAAGGGAAAATCCTGCAAATTCATTATCTCCAGAAAATTAGAATATTGTGAAAAGGTTCAATATTGAAGACACTTAGGTACCACACTCTAATCAGTGTAATTAACTCAAACACCCTGCAAAGGCGCCTTTAAAATGGTTCCCTCAGTCTAGTTCCTAATGTCTATACACAATCATGGGAAGACTGCTGACCTGACAGTTGTCCACAAAAGATGACTCATTGGACACCTTAGCACAAGGAGGGCAAGACACAAAAGGTCATTGCAGAAGAGGCTGGCTGTTCACAGAGCTCTGTGTCCAAGCACATTATTAGAGAAGAGAAGGGAAGGAAAAGATGTGGTAGAAAAAAGTGTAGGGTTTGCAAAGATGAATGAAGGTTAATTAGGGGATTGCCAGATTTGAATCATGGATGATTTGAGTCCTGCAGATTTGTTGCATGGATGATTTAAATACAAAAGAGGTCACTTGGCGTGGGAGGTACTTCTTCAAGAAAAACAAGTCTTCACAGAAATAAAAATATTCCCCCACTGAAAATGCCATCGAATATTCTCTTTGGCTGCAAAGAATTAGTGAAATAAATCAACTTTTTGATGATATTCTAATTATATGACCAGCACCTGTATATACACATACAGTGCCTTGCGAAAGTATTCAAACCCCTTTTTTAATCACATTTTGTTATGTTGCAGCCTTATGTTAAACTGCTTTAAAGTACTTTTTTTTTCCACATCAATATACACTCCATACACCATAATGACAAAGCAAATAACAGCTTTTTAACGTCTTTGCAAATTTATTAAAGATAAACAATTAAAATGATTCCATTGTGTAACTATTCATATAAGTATCTGGGACAGTTGAAATTTTATGCTCAGGAGCATTCATTTTGCTTGTAAATGTTGAAAATGTGTCAGTGTCTAGTGTTTAAATTGCCCATGATTATCAGTCATATGTGTTATGTGTTTATGATGGTCCAGCAGGCAAAGTGCAGATTGCTTTTGAACAGGCTGAATTTACCCTGATGATACAGGTGGAAGTGGCAGTGGGTTTGACTATTTATCAGTCTAATGGCCTGGGGATATAAACTGTTCTGGAGTCTGGATGTTCTGGTCACAGTGTGATCCTGTACCGCTTGCCAGACTTCATTAAGGTGAAGAAATTGTGGATGGGATGAGTGGTGTCCTTGATTATGTTGCAATCCCATTTGCAGATCCTTCTATTGTAGATGACCTTCAGTTAGGGGAGATCTGTCCCTGTGATTTTCCGGGCCAGCTTTATCACCCTCTGTAATGACTTTCTGTCATGTGTTGTGCTGTTGCCAAACCACACAGCAGTGCAGCAAGTTAGCGCACTCTCCACAGTGCATCTGCAGAAGAAGTTATGGAGTATTTGTGGAAGCATGCCAAACTTCATAATCTCCTCAGGAAGTACATTCTTTGATTGGCCTTACTTACTAGTTTCACTGTGTTCTCTGTCCACTTGAGGTCCTCAGAGATGTGTACACCAAGGACACTTATAGCTGCCCACTCTCTCAGCCTCAGCACCTTGGTCTTGCTGATGTTCAGTGTGAGATTGTTAGCCTCACACCATGTGACAAGTTCAGACAATTCTTTCCAGTATGCAGTCTCACCATTGTTTGTAATAAGGCCAATGACTGTGGTGTCATCTGCAAATTTTATGATGGTGGTGTTAGGATAGGTAGCAACACAGTCATGTGTGAAAAGAGTGTACATCATCGGGGCTGAGTATATGTCCCTGAGGAATGCCTGTGTTCAATGATGGTGCTGGAGGAGTGTTTTCTGAGGCGGACGTGTTGAGGTCTACTGGTGAGGAAGCTCAGTATACAGTTACACAGTGCAGAAGGCAGGCCCAGGTTATACAGCTTGTTTATGAGTTTGGAGGGGGATGATAGTGTTGAATGCCGAACTGTAATCAATGAAAAGCAGTCTGGCATAGCCAGGTGAGTTAGGATTTTGTGAAGGGGCAAATTAAATGGCATCCTCTGTTGATCTATTAGTTCTGTCACGCAAACTGTCGGCCGGGTCCAGGGGGCTGGTACAGTACTTAGAATGTGTTTCTTGATGAGACTCTCAAAAGACTTAATGAGAACCGGTGTGAGAGCCACTGGTCTGTATTCATTCAGACTTGAAACTGTGGCTTTCTTTGGGACAGGGATGATAGTGGTGGACTTAGAAACAGACATGGACTGTAGCTATTGTGGGGAAAAGATTGAATCACGCCAGTGTTTACACTGGTTAGCTCTGAAGCACAAATCCTAAGTACACGTCCTTGGATGCTAACCTGACTTACTGCCTTGCGTGTGTTCACTTTACTCAGTGACTTCCTAAACCTGTGTGGGGTTGGCGTCAGTGCCCGATCCCCCTCATCAGAGTCACTTCCAGTGTTGTCAGGCATCTGTGTTTAGGGCTTCAAAGCGTGCATTAAAGAGGTTGAGTTCGTCGGGCAGAGATACAGAGCTGTTTGCAGATGTCCAGCCTTTGTAATCTGTGATGTGTGCTAGGCCTTGCCACATTTTCAGCCTGAGTCATGGGCAACATAGTAAGATAACAAAATTAATAAAAAACATTTGGTGCAGATGGTAATTTTATATGGCCAAAAAGTAAGTTGAAATTCTGATAGCTTGAAATGTAATCATTGAGCTCGTTATAACAGCACAACAGACTAAAATAAAATTTCAAAACATTTAAAGCTACATAATACATTGATGATTGAGAAATCATGTTTGATACCTTTCAACTTTATTTTTTATTTAAAAAAAAATGATGCATGGATAATCTAGCAAACCTAAGTTCCTTTGGCCCAGTAAGTGTTCATCTTGAAATACTGTATTACTAACAATATAAATGTCATTGTTATGTTTACTTTTCTGAAAATCAGTAAAGATTTCTAAGCAAAATGACAGGTGAACTATGGCCTGAAGGCGGATGTTTATACAATTATACTAAAAGGCCTTTTACTTGCAAAAAAAAAAGTATAAACTGTCAATCTGAGTCATATAAATCAAATCAAAATATGATCAAAAATTGTTGTTCTTCAGATTAAAGCAGAATGTTGATGTGATGTGTTTCAGACTGGATGGTGTCATTAAACAGGTTGGTGAGATCAGAGATGTTGACCGCAGACTGCGAACACTAGAATCAGATGTAAGGGGCACATGATGTGATATCTGTATGCAGCTGCATATCGACTATATCTAGCTGATGTTGATTAGATGAATGCTCCCCTGTATGCAGATGGAGTTCTGTACATCTTCTCTTGTGTGGATTATGGAAACTCTGTCTCAGAGCAGTACAGTGGGAAAGAGCCCTAAAGCACACCCACTTCTAAAAGGTAAACCTGCTTCTGTCGCAACACTCACATATATTTTAGCACGGTGTTTCTCAACTGGTGGCTCACAAAAATAAAAGATTCAAGAATTGCATGTAAAAATAAGTGATCATTTAAAAGAAGGGTTCAAATAAATAAATAAATAAATAAATAAATAGAGATTTTAAGTTAAAATTTCTGTAATTTAACTGCATATTTGTACCATATTCATGGTACTCTGATGTCGATTAATAGTCACATGATATGCAAGTAAACAGATAAAATATTTAATCTTTTTTTTAGCACTTTTTATTTTAAAATTATCTAACTATATATCTTGTCTGTCAGCCTGCATAAAAATTTAGTCATAATGATTTGAACTGTTGTTGTTGTTATTATTATTTCTTTTAACTCTAATTATAAAAAAGAATGACAGAAATATACTCGTTGTAAACTATACTTCTACTTTAAAATAAAAATGTATATGTGATAATATTATAATTTTTTTTATCTTAAAGTTATAAAACTAATATGCATGTCTTAAATTCTTCACCTTTAAACACTCAAAACATCAAACTTGTAACCTTTCAAATAATAGCTTTTATTTTGGCAGTATAATGTGAAATGCTGTAAACTTCTGTCTGGAAATTACACAGTGTGTAAAATATAAGGATAGAGGATAGAGAACATTAAAATATTTATCAACTTTTTTGTTGATGTCCAGTCAAACCAGTTGAGAACCACTGCTTTAGGCTACGTTTACATGCCAATGATGTAGTCAAAAACAGAAAAGTTTTTGTTTTGATGTTTTTGATGAGTTTTTTGTATTGATTTTTTAAAAAGGCAAATATATATATATTAAAAAAATGATATCTCATGTTTGTCATTTTTTTTTTTTACGATGTTCGATATATATCTTGATATTATTGCATTTGCATTTAAATAAAAAAAAAAAACGATTTTTCTTTTGCCCCATTAAAAACAAAAAAAAAAAACAATTGAGATTGAACAGCTAATTTAAGCATTTAAAAAAAAATCTAGACCAAGTGATCGTGATTTTATTAAATGAACACATGTAGGCCTATATGTAACAAAACAAGTACAGAAAGTGCATGCTGTCAACTTTTTAAGTGCATGCACTCACAATTTAAACTATGCAACTGGGGGAAATAATTAAATGATAGGTATTTTATTTTTATTTTTTTTACAAGTTTTTTTTTAGCTTAGAACACAAGTCTGTCAACTGTCTGCGGTTTTTAGAGAAGCTCTGTGGCATGAAACTATGTTCCCACTGACACTAAAAACCCTCTTGATGGAGAGCTAGTTGCTGAAGCACATAGCTATTTCATATATTCAAATATATATATATACACATAAATGAATACCAAAGACTTTTGCACTCTGTCTATATTATGAAAACTGGAAATGTTAAATATAACAGTGAAATTCCCTAATAGTAATCCAAATGACCATAGCCTATGTTTCTCTATGCAAACATCGTGGAAAGTAAGTGCATTTATTCAGCTTATCACAATCACAAACAATACAGTCGAGATCTTATCACAGAACACAGAAAACGACGCTTTCATTAGATCGCTAAACTCCAGCTAGTGTTTTCAGATCATCGTCGGCAGTGCTTCCCGCACGAGGAGTGAGCATGTGCGCATGGTTGCTCAGGGGATTGATTAAATAAGCAAAAACAATTTTAAAATGTATCCTTGTAACAGCATAGCTCTGATTTCGGCGATTTAAACCTTGTTCTCTGGCAACCTCTCCTCATGAAAGCTCTTATAGTAGAGGCATGTAGAGTAGTCCGCAGTTACATGTTCCTTTTAGGACATCGGCAGTTCTTCTGGGAAATATTGCTTTGAATTTGAATATTTGATATTGACGATATTTTCAAATTTTTACTCGTCCGCCAAAATTATTCGGATATTCATTCCTAATATCGATATAATCGCCCATCCTAATACACGGTAATTTTTCAAAATGATTCGCGTTACACAAACTTGCAAATGGTCAAAACACTGTATTACGTATGCCAGGCCAGTAGTTGGCGCTGTCACCTTGTTAGTAAACCGTACCTGTAGGGAAATGGTGATTATATAATTTATATGATGCGTCTCTGCTGTTGGTTGTAATATTGAAGTAAATCCACACTTTGCTGAAGAAGTGTTAGCCAACCTTGAGCCAACAACAGTACCATTACTCCGCCACTGTTGTTGTATTGTTTGTTCGTGCTTGCCTTTAAAACTCGCATGTACTACTCATGTCTAACAGGGTTTTCCGTGGGGTCTTAAGGTCTTAAATGTAGTTGTATCAAATTTAAGGCCTTAAAAGTCTTTAAATTGTACAAGAAGGTCTTTCAAGAGGTCTTAAATTTGTGGACGGAAAGACCAGTATTGGCGTATATGGCTGAATGTGATGATTTGACTTCAAAAGGCTATGATTTCATGAAATAAACACAAGCTGCTTGCATGTACACAGTTCAGTGCCATACGTTGCTTTGTGTTTTGCTGTTACCGGGAAACAGTTATATTTCTACCAAACGCTCCACCTGCTGGCAGAGAATGAATGAGCAATTTCAATAAAACTGTTGTTTTGTTCAGGCATTCAGACTCAATGCTAAAAAATCACAATGACTCACTTATTAACAGCGACTTGCTGCCACCTGCTGGTGGTTTAATTTCACATTTAGCGTAAATTTTCATTTTTTTTATATTTTCGAACATCAGTTTTCAATGTTTTATGTTTAAAATATCAAAACATTATTTCTACATTTGTAATTGCAGGTTAAAGTATTTAATGTCCCTCAGAGCTGCTTTAAACATTGTGTAAATACATCTAGACACCACCTCTAATGCAGCTTCTGTGTTTCCTCTGCATTGCAAAAGATACATTTTGTTGATACAATTTTATTGAATTTGATTTAATTTGCTTGGTAACAGCCAAATGCAAGAATTTTGCTCAATTTTTGGTGAAAAATTTTTTAAAGGTAATGGTTTAAATGTAAAAATGCCCATAAAACTTGTAGGAAATTCTGCTGTGAACCGATCACGACAGAATATGAAGAATATCAAAAAAAAATCAGGAGTCAGCTATCCAAGGTAGTCCTTAAGATATCAGTGCAGTAACACACTCAGCAAAATATTGTCTAATTATCATTATCGATAAAATCCAAGAATATTATCGAGAGATATGATGTTTTTGTCAATTTCTGGCCACACCCCTAATTTACGCTATTTAATTGATATAATAATTTATTGGTATTTTATATATATTTTATATATATAATAATTTATTTCTTAACAATGGTTTAAAGGCTGAAATGTAAAGTTTATCGTTTTATAAAACTTTGTTTTTGTGAAAACTTATCTGAACTGTAAATTATGCTTTTAACAGTAATATTACAGTTTAATATGATACTATAGACATTGCCCTACCCCGCTCATGTGGTATTAATTTTAGTTGTGCAGGTCTTAAAAAGTCTTCAATTTGAGCTTAAAAATCCTGCAGAAACCCTGGTCTACATACCTAACATGTACTTTGCATGTGCATGATGCCACCGTTTTCAAAGATTCCCGTATTGGGTGTTTACACAGAAACACGATAACGCTGGTGTGATCTAAAAAAAAATCTCAAGGATATGCGTTTTCAGTTCCCAAACACTGTTGTTGTGTAAACGCAGCAGGCAAAATGCATAAAAGGTTTCCCGCTTTTTGGCTGAAAATGTTGTCGTGCGTAAACGGCCCCTTAGTTGAATATATTTGCCATTGTGTGACAATCAAGACTTTTTTTTTTTTTTTTTTTTTTCATTTCCAGCCTAAACTGATAGTTCATCTGTTTGTCATCAGCTTTAATTTCAGCCTCCAAATGAAAAATGAAAAAAGCCTACTTTCCTGTATTCGCCTCTATATCTCTCACGGACACAAGAAGCTGCAGAGAGCTAGTGAAACCTGTCACAAAAACTGCCCGTATTGTTCTGGTTTCCATTTTTTAAACTGGTCATCCTGGTCTCTTCATGGTTCATCCTGCTCTTACAAGTTTAGTGCTCCCAAAATGACCTGTCCTGGTTTTCCAATGTGATCATGTGGTAGAGAACAGGGCACAGAATGTCCTTGAACTCACTGTACACTAATAGGTCAATTATGTCATGTTATATCTTCAGAGATTACTTTTATCGTTAGGTTTTATTATAAGATCAGGGTAATTGTCTTCTTAGAATCTGATTTTATAGAGCTATAACATTGTAAAATAAAAACAAAGAAATGTTTTTGATTAATGGCTTAAAAGGATAGTTCACCCAAAAATGAATATTCTGTCATCATTTACTCATGCTGAAGTTGTACCAAGCCTGTATTAATTTTGTTTTTTCTGCTGAACATAAAAGAGACTTTGAAGAACATTGGTAACCAAACAGTTGCTGGTCCACACTGACTTCAATAGTATGAAAAAATATTATGGAAGTCCGTGGGGACCAGCAACTGTTTGTTTGGAAAAACTTGAGGGTGAGTAAATTATTTTTGGTGGACTATCCCTTTAAAAGCTGCAGTAGGAACTAACAAAGCATACTGTAACTTAATTTTTTTTGTATTTTTGAACCAAAAACCTATGAACAACTCACATTCGTTGATTATATAGTCTTGGCACATATCTTGACACACATATGTTAAGGCAGTACATGAAATAAGTCTAATGTTTCAAAAGGGATGTTTTAATGTCTAACTTTATTATTTGACAAACCAAACAAAACAAAAAAATCTATAATTGAATACTTCTTGCACTCAAATATGGAACTGGAGATACTGTAATTATTGTTTACATTTTAAATATAGCAAAATATTTTTTTTCATAAGATTCATACTGTAATTGCATTCTGTAACAATGTCCTCGGATTTTGTTTGGGTCTTTCTTTTTCTATTTTTGGATATTTATATGTTTGATTCTGTGATGAGTTTTATGAGTTCTTCATTGTCTTATTTTTGATATTGTATTCTTTTTTTTTTTTTTTTTTTTTTGTATTACACTTTTAAAATACATTTTGAAACAATAATATCTCATGCAACTATTTAAAGGATTGTACTGTTTTGGCAACCTCATGCAGAACAGAATCAGCAGACAGGAGGAGATAAATAGATTGTGTGTCCAAGATTTACATCTCGGAGTTCAGGGGCAACAAAGATCCTTCACCATGTTCTCTCCTCCCAAACCCTCACCCCCTCAAAAACTGAAGCCATCCCTATGGACTCTCTGGACTTGTAGACCCCCACTAATTTTCCTCTGTTTATTATTATCCATTTATAACAGGAAGGTTTAAGTTGGATGGTTTGTCACTTCAAAAAATGGCAATAGGTTTTAGTTATGTGACAGCCAACAATTATAATTTAGTGATGAGAGAAGACTCTTTTGCAAATGTTCTTCTTGAAAATGTAATCAATTAAATCTCTACTAATCTTTCAAACTCTAAGTGTCTGTATATAATATGTATTCTTTTATTAATTTGTATGGCTTGTTTTGTGGCTAATCAGGCCAATAAGAGACAATTAACTATGACTCACACACACATACACACACACACCTATCTATCTATCTATCTATCTATCTATCTTCTATCTATCTATCTATCTATCTATCTATCTCTATCTCTAACACACACAGGATACTTGAAGGATCCTTAAAACCCCATGAAAACAAGATATAGAAATGTATAATTAAAAAAAATGTCTACATTATAAAAACCATATTGACCCTGGTTCATGGATCACCGAGATCCAATCTTGATTTCAGAGTTTTTAAGATATATATAGTTTTCCTAAGCAAACCAATAAGCAGCCCCATCGGCGGATTGTACGCTTCATTGAACTATTTGTCATATTCGGTCCCCAACGCAGAACTTATGTTAATACTCGGGTAAAAAACAGAAACTTAATTAAACAAAAACATTTTTGTATACTGCTGGGATAAAAAAAAGAGCTCAAGGTCAAGCTAATAAAGGAATTTCTGATAATTATTTGTTTTTAGCACCAGCAAACCAGTCAAAAGACTGACGAGAGAAAACAAGCATGGCTTGTACCGCTTAAAGGAATATTTCACCCCAAAATGAAAATTTGTGTGTGTAATCATATTTAATCCGTCATGTAGTTCCAAACCTGCCTAAGTTAGGTATCGACAACACGTTTTAAGATTTTTGCCAGTGCGTTCTATAAACCCGCCATAAAATACATGTTAAGCTTGTGACAGAAAGCATAGAAGCATCATCCAGATGTTCATTCAAATATCAGTGTTCAGTCAGAACGTTATGAAAGAGCATCATAGAATACTTTTTGTATGCCATAAGTGGATTTCATCGGAACGTTATTTGAAGCGATAGTAAGACTCGTTCTCCCATCTGTGACTCTGAACATTTTGACCCTAGATCGTCGTCACGAATGGCTATCCCTCAGCTTTGTATGTTATTCTGTGTCAGCCAATTTACACAAGGATGTGCTGTTTTCTTTCAAATCAAAACATAAAATACATGTAGAAAATGTATCCTTGTGGTATGCTGACACAGAGAGCATAACCTTGCTGCGTTCAGCTCATATTTTCCCTCCAAAAATGTAGCACCACAGTGATGTGGAGGAGAGACAGTAGAGGAGACAAATCGTTGAATGAAGTAGTTATTTTTGTTTTATTCTCTTGTAAAATAAGTATTCTCTCGCCGCTTCATAATGTTATGGGTGAACCACTGATGGCAGATGGACTATTCTGGATGATGCTTTTCATACTTTCTGACTCTTGACAGTGTATTTTACTTGGCAGTCAATGGAACAGTCACAAAGCCTCCCCGGTTTTCATCCAAAATATCTTAAATTGTGATCCGGGTGACTAACAGAAGCTTTTAAGGTTTGGAACCACATGGGGTAAGTGATTAATGCCAAAATTTTCATTTTGGGGAAGAGTATCCCTTTAAGTGAAAATACTCTCAAAAAGGTATATATACTTGTATGTGTTCTTATCATTTTTTGGACAAAAAGTGCGCCTAGTTTTCCAGTATGAATCAGGAAAGAATTCTGCGTTAAGAAAAAAAACTTCTAAAGGAACCTGTGGAGAGTTTTTAGATGTGAAAATATTCCTGAAAGTGAATACAAATACATTTCATTTTCACCATCTGGTGACGTAAATGGTAGCAGGTGCATACAGCAGTAAATATTAGGGTATGCAGTGATTAAGATGATATAGAGGTGACCTTTAGAAAAAGGACCTGATATAGGGAAAGCACGAGCGAGCAAGGGGGGGTGATTTTCAGCAGCTGAGTGAACTGATCTTGAAGTGTCAATCAGGCAGTGTACTGTGCTACTATTGAGAGAGCTCTTTTATATATCTTTCCCACCCAGCAGACACAGCCAGGCCGTTAAGGAGGGTTCAAAATGTGACCTGTCTTCACTCGGTTGGGTCTATGTTCGGGTGTAGATGTTGGTCCTTACAAGTCTCTCTTGATTGTCCGTTTTCATCATCCCTTGTACACTTCCTGGGGATAATATCTCTTCCATTACTCCGGAGGCCACTTGTAATGAATTCTCATGTTCTCCTCACATAGACAAGTGTAATACTCTCAAAAGGCAGTTGAAGTTTGTCTTGTGCATGTGGCCCTGTCAAGCATCTCATTATGTTTCCTGTTACTTGTTCTACTTCCATTTCTCCTGAATGGTGGGCTAGTGCTACAGTGTGACCTTACATACCATTAAGACCCAGCCCCCCTTCTCTGATCTCCGTCCAACCTCTCCACAGTCCCTCTGGTGAGTCCTCAGAATGCACTTCAGTGCTTGGTCCAAAGATACAAACATCTTGAATCTATGGAACCCTGTTTGAAACTGCTCTTGTGTGAGGGAGCATACTGCGCATATGATTCTCTCGGCTGCTTGACTGTATTCCTGTGAGGGAGCAACTGCACGTCGGTCGCTCACCAAATACTCTGTCTGATTGGGTTTATTATCCTCTCGGTCTTTGGCACCAGACCGTTCGGGGAATCTGTGCAGGCTGAATAAAAGCTGCGAAGTGAGGAAGCCGAGTGTCTTGATGGGTCTGGACCCTACTGGAGGTGAGAAAGAGGAGGTGGCTGATGAGAGCGGTTGGAGATGTATCTGAAGAAGTAGATGAGAAGATGGGAGAGGTGGGGAAGCAGAGGGAGGCTGAAGATGAAGACGATGGGAGGAAGCTTCTGAGGAAGAGGAGATACTAAGGAGGCAGAAGCAGCCTGAGGCAGAATCTGAGGATGAGGAAGAGGATGACGCAGAGAGGAGCAGCATGAAGAATAAGAGGGGGAATACACAGAGGAAGCGCTAGAATTGGCAGAAGAGGAGGAGGCAGAGGAAGAGGAGGTAGAAGTACTAGAAGGATTAGCAGAAGAAGAGGATTCAGCACAACAGATAACAGAGGAAGAAGAAACAGCCGCAGAGGATGAGGGAGCGCCAGGTAGGAGAGGAAGAGGAAGAGGTAGGATGAGGAGAAGGAAACTGCTGATGAAGATGAGGAGGAGGGCTGGAGATGAAGGTGAAGATGAAGAGACCACAGTTGAAGATACTACTTTGAAGGTACCAGTGAATTAATCATTAATAGCCTTCACAATCAATGTTAAGTGTTTTTACTACACTGAAAACTGAAATATTTTTTAGAATATATTTACATGAAAAATGCTAGGGAAACAACTAAGAGACTTCAAGTAGAAATTCTCAAGTAAATTTGACTGACACATGAAGTTTTCTTAAGAACTAATGTAAAAAATAATATTAATGATAAAACATACCGTATTTAAGTTCCTGAGTTATGTTTACTTTAACGTATTACTTTAACATACTACTTGCTACAATTCATCAATCAATAATACTGATAATGCACTTTATTAAGAATTGTTAGTCTTGACCACAAAATGACACGTTCCAAAACTTAAATGCCTCTCAGTGAGTCTATGAAGTCACACAATGTCCCCTAAAATAGATCACTATATCAAGAACAGCTACAGCAGCTGAAATATTCCAACCACTTGAAGTCCTTTCTGGCTGAATGTTGTTGTATGAACCTAACACATAGTATGTGTTACACATATACTCAGTGGCGGCTCGTGGGTTTAAAATAGAGGCACTAATTGTATTAGTCTGGGATCCCTGCGATTAGTATTATTATTAGTTTAACCGCTTTAAAAGTACAATTGGTTGCTTTTAGACAGAAAAACGTAAAGCAACACATACAACAATATAAATAATTTCCACTTACCTGTCCTATCACCTGAAGGTAACATCATCCCCTTCTTAGCAGAGAGTCTGTGTCAAAGAGAGCTGCCTGTTGTGCCATTTAATATAGCCGACTGCTATATTATATATCCAGCTTAGACGTGTTTTCCCTTTTTTAATTTGTATACGAGACATTGCTTGTTCTTTTTATGATGAGAAATCAAAATCTACTCTTCCATAATGTAATGATAAAAATTAAACTTTCATACATTTTAGATTCATTGCACACCAACTGAAATATTTCAGGTCTTTTATTGTTTTAAAACTGATGATTTTGGCATGCAGCTCATGAAAACCCAAAATTCTTTTTTTTTTTAGCATTTTCAGTGACATTTACAGAACTACAAAAATAGTGTTTCATAGTAGATACATTAGATAAATGTGTCTACCTGCAGGGTCCGAAAATAATAAGTAATAAGAGCAGAAAGCAAACAGAACAGAAATTATTTATTTTAGGTGTGATATTTTGTGCCTTTTTTTAAGATGTGTAATATGTGTCTGTTGTGTCCAGTGTGTGTGTGTGAAGTTTTCAAAAAAACCTTACAGATCATTTTCTATAGCTAGTTAAAATTGCCACTTTTAGGGTATGAGCCAAAACGTGCAGTTTTCGTCTTTCCCTTTAAAAATGCAAATGAGCTGGTGCTGCCGGAGAAGAGGGCAGAGCTTCAAGAGCTCAAGCTCCGGCAATACCGGTGCTAGCCTTTGCAAATAAACACTCCACTATTAGTACAAGCCTGTAATCTTTACAGAAAACACACTTGGTTTAAAAGTCAGTCATCTGATTGTACTGTGCATAAAAAAATCTACTTTATGAATTACACAGACAGGAGCACGGTGCAATTTAAAAATAACTCATGGTGCCATACAAACTTTATAAGCCCCACTTGTGATTATGGGCTCGACTAATTCCGGTGGTCGATTTCACATTGCTTTCATATGCAATTTTAGCTCCCACATTCCTATTTACGATCATTCTGGTAGCACGTGATGGCAGCATCAGTGAAAACAGGAAAACTTTAGGAACATTAGCCTTACAAAGTGCCAAGAAACTCTTCCAGAATGGCAATTTGGAAAACTAACGTGTGATACTTACTTCTTCTGGAGAGGAAACGTTAGCTGGATCATGAACAGTTGGTACTGCTCCATCCTTTAGGAGCAACTTTTGTGCAAAACCTGCTTTATACTGACCCTCATTCACAAAGTAGTCCGGTGTAAAATGATTTGCACAGACATAAACTAATTTTCTTTGAAAACAAAATTAATCCACCTCGTCTTCAGCGGCTCAGATTTCGGAGTAAGGAGAGAGCTATGTGGATTCATACATCCAGCTACAGAACACCTAAAACGCTTGGGAGACATTCTCGTCAGTGCAGCAATGGCGAACTGTGTACAACTCACTATGAACTCACTCTGGGCGGTTCCATGTTAAAATGGCAGTGTCTGTCAACATTCGTGGGTGAGGTTTTTGGCTAATGTGACGTCACATTAGCACCAAGTCAGAAAACAGGTAGTTGCGAGACTCTGCTTATGATTTATGGGATTACAAAAAAAAAATAAAGGAGCTGGTGGATTTTTATCATTATAGGGTGGTTGTGTACACACATTGCCAACACACATTCATGTCCAAACACCATGCAAAAGTAAATTTTCCATAATAGGTCCCCTTTAAGAAGGACCAAGCACTGAACCCTGCACCCCAATGATTAGCCGATGTGACTTTGACACATATTCTCTCCAGGAAACCTTAGAGCTGATAAACATAAATATTTCAATGTATTGACAGAAACATTGACAGCACTAGTCGGTAGCTTTCAACTGTTGTAGGGTTAGGTGTTGTGGGGTCATCCAGGCCTGGTTAAATATAGTGGGAAAGTAGCCAAACGCATTGTTATGATAGAATGGAGTTGAAAAGATGTCTTGTACAAGATCCTGTGAATAGTCTGCACGTGTCTGAAGTGTTGCTGATCTTGTTTCAGTAGTAAGTGACCTTGGCAGCAGAAACAAGTGAAGGAGAGGGAGGAGATGAGAGATTGATACTTGCTCAAGTCAGCGGTGATTCAGAGAGAATGGCAGACAACTGGAGAAAAAGGTGTTTAGAGAACTGTAAGAAAGCGACAAGATTGTGGTTAGGGATACAGTTAATGGTGAGCCTGTTTACTTGCATTGTGTGCTGCAGTGAAAAATGAGGCCAGAAATTCTAGGAAGTCAGCTGGTTGAGGTTTGTCCAGGTGGATGTTAGTCAATGTGGCTACCATCAGAGACATTGTGAACTTTGGCAGTAGCAGTAATTGACATTCTGAAATTGTGATAACACTTTGGATAAAGGGGACGTTTTAGGTTGAGACCAAAGGTTGATGGGGTTGAGGGTTGCCGTATGGGTCTGTGCGGATCCATGTCTGTCGGACCAAAGGCATTTTAGAGGGTTTGACTGACTGGCCAGGGCGGTGGTATGGTCGTGGCTGGCGGTTCAACGGATATAGAAGAGACTGTAGGGGTGTCGCGGTGATGGGGACAGGAGACGGCTGCAGGTAATATTGGGGTTTATTAAGGAATGTGTGATTGTTGACTGGCTTTGAATTCGGGGGACCGGTTGGCGGCACGGACGGGTGGTGGATTCGTAGTCGCGTTGATGGAGTGGTGAGACCCGACGGATTCGCCGGTGCGTTGGTGGAATGGTGATGAGTTAACAGTCCCCTTGGTCGTTGGTGGGTTGGTGAGGCGGGGTATCGTGCTGATAACGCCGATCCAGGGCGACCAGAGCAGAGCAGGGCATGAGCGGGAGCGGCTGGATCTCGGAACAGACAAACACTGCAGCGGACCTCTTTGGCGATCTGACCAAACCAAGGACAAAAGGGCCGGACATTAAATGGAAGCAACAGCAGCAGGCCCGAGACCTGCGGCTGATCAGCCGATCAGGCGGTAGCACTACATGAAACAATTAACGTGGCGTCACAACAAACCCGGCGGGCGGTGCGTTCATGAACCGTGACGAAGTGCCCTCCTCCTAGGCTCTAAGCGTCCAAGGCTGCTACCTATCGATTATAATCATCGATGAGAGAGGTGATCCAGGATGTCTAGCGGGTACCCAACTACCTATATGGGACGTAACCTTCCCCGATCCACCAAGTACTGGAATCCGCGTCCCCCTCGTCTAGAGTCAAGTCGCGATTGACCCGAATAAGTGGTCTCCCATCTACAGTGGCGGGGGGAACCGGGGATGAAGCGGATTAATAGGGGGAATGGCGAGGGCTTAATTTTTAGACACATGAAGGCGGGATAGATTCTCCTATGCATGGGAGGGAGTTTGAGGCGGACTGCCACGGACTAATGATCTTGGTGACGGTAAGCGGGCCAATAAATTTGGGAACCAACTTATTGGAATCTGGTGGAGGTCGTTCGTACGCGCGGTGGGTATGGGAGGCCCTAGACGGTGGCGATCGGCTTTAATGACCTTAGTCGCGGCGCCCCCACTTGGAGTAAGTCTCCTTGGGCTCTGAATCCAAGTGCGTTGACACCTCTGGATGAAAGCGTGAGCGGAGGGACTCGCGACTTCGGATTCAGACTAGGGAAAAACAGGTGGCTGGTAACCCTACACTACATTCAAATGGTGATGACTGCGTAGCTGATGGGTAGTGTGTGGGCGTATCCATCGACAGTGTTGGCTCAGGAGGAAGGATTCTTGGAAACCAAACATATAGCCTGCCTTTCCAGAGCGGTTTGGCTCTTTCGGTTTGACCATTGCTCTGGGGATGAAACCCTGAGGACAGACTTACAGTCGCCCCAATCTAGAACTCTCGCCAAAATTTGGACCTGAGTGGGGTCCCCTGTCGGACCTGCACGTCTATCGGGGAGGCCATGTAACGAAAGATGTAGGCAATACGTAACCCC
>NC_056608.1:3652353-3659970 GCF_018340385.1 Cyprinus carpio
GGATGCCATGTAACCGAAAGATGTGATCTACAACGTCCACCACTGTCTCCTTGGCTGAGGGTAATTTGGGCAAGGGAATAATATGGGCCGCCTTCGAGAACCGGTCCACCACGGTCAAAACTACCGTGTTGCCCTGAGAGGGCGGGAGGGCGGTGATAAAATCTAGTCCTTAGGCGGAGACTTACCCGACAGTAATTCTATGGCACAGTCGTAGGGAAGATGCGGAGGAAGAGAAGCAGCACGAGACTTACTGAACACTTCCTTCAGGTGGAGGTACTCCGCGGGCACGTTAGACAAATCCACCGCCTCCTCCTGCAACAGACATAGAAACAGACGGACAGGCAGACACTAAACAAGACTCGCGGACATCCTTGACACCAAGTTAATATGCTATTAGAGGACCAGTCTACTTTCGGGTTGTGGAGGAGGAGCCAGGGCGGTACTCAAGGACTCTCAGTAATAGAGGGGGTGTCAAGGGATGTGGTTCAAAACGGTTTCTTAGAAAGGATTGCCAGAGGTGATGTAGGGTGGGATGTCCTCAGTGACATGAGGAAGGATCGGAAGTTTCTGGTCCATTAAGGGCTTGAACCGTGGATGTGGTGTAGTAAGGGGGTCTTGAGAGGAATGTGAAGATGGTGTGCCAGTGTGCTGTCCATGAAATTACTCTCTGCTCCTTCTGGAGTCCAGCAGTGCTTGACAGGCCAGGGTCTGTGCTGCCCACCCTAGCCTTTACCGGAAGGAGTGTGGGATGATGATTCAAAAAGATGATGAGGTCTTCCTCGGCAGAGATCCCACTCCGGAGCAGTAGCCCCACAGTTGTGGGACTGTGCACCGGCCTGGCCTTTACCGGCATGAGCGGATGATGATGAGGTCTTCTCGGCAGAGCCCGGTAGCCTTTACACGCACTACCGGCCTGGCCTTTACCGGCAGGTGTGTAAGCGCAGCCCGGGTTCTCGCAGTAGAGACAGCCCAGGGACCTCCTCGCCTCCTTCTCCTCCCGGAAGCCGAAGCTCGGGCCTCTACCTGCATGGGCCTCGCGGATCGTAGGGAGGGGGCTGGCCGGCCCCGCCAGCTGACCGCATCGCCCGGGCTGGGACCAATGAGCATGGAACTGGGTAGCCCCGCCTCTCCATCCGCGCCAAGCCAGCCGCGGCACGACCCGCCCAGCCAGTTCGATGAGGCCATTCCAGTGAAGTAGGGAGGTCCAGGGCGATCTCCTTCTGGACGCGGGCCAGCCAGCCCATGCAGGAACATGTCCCACTCAGCGCCCTCGCTCCAATGACACTCTACCGCCAGGGTTCAGGAACTCGATGGAATAGTCCCAGACGGATCTTTCATGCTGGCCGTAGTTCCATGAGCTTCCTGGCCGCCTCCCCTCCCGCCGGACGGCCCGACAAAGACCCACCTCATCTCGGGCGGAGAGTGACTGGAACGAGGCGAAAGCATGTGATCCTGGTTCTCCCACACCGCCGTTTCCCCCATACGCGCCGCCCTCCCAGTGAGCAATGTGAGCACGAATGCCACTTTGGCCCTCTTTTGTTGGCTAAGGTTCTGGGTTGAGGGAAAAGTGCATGTCACAGCCGGGTTAAGAAAGTCCCCATAACAGCTGGGCTCCACCCGGACATGACTCCTGAATGGGGAGTCATGGTTCCGGGCTGGAGGGGGCTCCTCAAGGGGCTGGAGAACGTATGCGTGGGCGGGCGCCTGGAGCCCGTGAGTAACCAGCTGTTGGGTGAGCTCGACACCCGCGCCACCAAAGCCTGAACCACAAGGACTAGTGTCGCAGATTCCTCTCCTGGGAGTCCATCCTCCGAACACTGGCTACTTGAGGAAAACTCTCCAGAGCAGACAGTTGTATTACTCGGCTGGCCTCCCATTGGTTTGTCAGATATCGTTCTGTCACGGCGTGATAAAAGGACAGGAGGCAACTGCAAGTAATAATGATGTTTATTAAGAATATGTGATGATGGAATGGTTCTTTGGAGAATGACGCAGGGACTTCTCAGGTGGCAGCACAGACAGGTGAGTAGATTCCCTTGAGCGGCGGTGGTGGAAGTGGTGAATGACCTAACAAATCCCCTTTGAGTGCGCTAGTGGAGATGGTGATGAACTAACACCCTTGAGTGCTTGGGTGGAGCTGGTGAAGGCGCATATATCCGCAAAATGGCAGTAATCCAGACGCACTAAACAGGAAACAGAGCATGAAGCAGGAACGCTGAATGACGAACAGACAAACACCACAGCTGACCTCACACAACAATCTGACAAACAAGAGACGCAAAGACCGGGCATTGGGGCTAGCTGTTCTAACAAGTTGTACTGATTAGCTGATCAGCCGATCAGCGGTAACACCCACATGAAACAATTAACATGACTTGCACAACAAACCAGCAGGAGACTTTACCTCATGAACCGTGACAGTAAGTGTAGGTACCCCGGAGTGGACGTCTTCCTATGGTAAACAACAAGAAGGTAGTAAGATGGAGTATTAAGGAACGCCAGGGGTGTCCAATCCTGCTCCTGGAGGGCCACTGTCCTACAAAGTTTATCTCTAACACACCTGCCTGGAAGTGTCTAGTGATCCTGGTTGGTTCAGGTGTGTTTAATTAGTGCTGGACCTAAGCTCTGCTGGAAGGTGGCACTTCTAGGAACATAATTGGACAAACCCTACTGGTAAGAGCCCGAAACACTAAATGGCACAATTTTAGCAAGTGACACTGCTCTACAAATGGCTACTTATGCATACGTAGACTGTGCTACCATAATTGACTCCTACGGACCTCGTACGTCCTATGACGCATTATTACTATAGAACAATAAAACAACTCATCAGAATGCGCTAGTGCTAAAACAAAAAGAGCATGATAAATCTCAACATTCTTTTAGCTGTTTGAAATAACAAACGCAAATAAAACTCCATCTAATCTTGAACCTCTCTCACTGTACGGTACAGCCAGGACCCCCGATTAGGAGCCCCGATCACAGAAATTGCCAATGCATTGTTTCATTATGCATCTTTCCGTCTGGATACAATGCCGAAATTGTGGCAGTTGTTTTTCGAGCATGTAGGTCCACATTGCTGCATTCCAATTCACTTTTAGACATGCATTCGCAAACTTCCCTAAGCACTTATACCCCCAGAGGGAATCCCCGCCTTTCATTTTGAATTAATTCGTCAAGTGGATTAAGGAAGTTTACATAGACACATCCTGAAGACTTCCGATTTTGACCAAGGGAGGGAGTCTGCTTCATGTACATACACCTTATTTCAGGGCGTCTGGGTAGACCACAATGAATGGCACATGACTCATAATGTCATTTTAGATCAAACAGAGCCATTCCAAGGGTTCTAGCCATAGTAGTGGGTACTCCATCGCACGTACGGAATCAACCAACGTACCCTCTGAGGTAAACGAGAATTGAATTTGCATGTTTTTTTTACAAAATGCGAGCTTCCACATTTTCGTCCAGAATTCACCTATTAATTGAAGAAGATTTCGCAAAACCTTCCTCTCCCACTGATACGTACTGTGCTACATGTTCTCATGGAGTGTGAAATTCCATCGTGGAGCATCTTGGCGAGAGAAGCTGAACACGCAATCGACAGACAGATCATGTTACCTTTTGTATCAAAACAAAGCCTCAGCTTTTAAATTTTCATTTTTTTTTAAAGAAATTCAACAATACCTTTTTGTGGCTCCGTCTAATGTTTTGTGACGATCACTGGTAGCACCTCAGCTCCTTCCAGCGTTCACATAAACGTTGATCATCTAATACAAGTGCCCATAACTAGTTATAGCAGGAAATTAACCATAAATGCCATCATAAGGTATCTTGTTTCAACACAGATGTCAATAAAGTTATACAAATACATTACTCTACTCTCCAACTGTTTGGTTTGTTGGACAAGAAATAAGCAGATTACGGCTTTTATGACTGGTGCAATTCAACCTCGTCAATCCACCAACTCCCATGTGAAGGGTCATGTTAGTACTTGTCCAGTGTTTGCTTTTTCATAGTTGAGTGTCTTAAACCGCTGCAACAAGAGCCTAAAGCCGGGCACAACCACTGCACAAATTTTAGGGCCCCAAGTATTCAATCGTCAACAGATTTTGTTGGAAATTGCTGACAACTGCCAGAACTCGTAGGCAAATCAGTGCGCGTTACCATACTGGTGCGTGACAATCCTCATTAGTTGGTGTTTATCAAAGAGGCAATCTGAGATAAGCAGCGATGGCCGGTGAGAGACTCTGTCGGCGACTCACCAGTCCCTACCAATCGTTTAGAACATTGTATGCCCGGTCGCTTCGTTGTTTAATGACCCCAGAAATATGACATTGGGCATACGGGACCCTACAAGCACACATGACGGAGGCCCCACGCGATATCCACTTGGCTGAGCTCAAACTGCAAGTGTGTTTTCAGGTCTTGCGATTGTATCCAGTCATATACATGCAAACTAGATTCTCAAAAAGCAACCATTCATTGTCGTTAGTTCTCCGTCTCATATTTCACTTGCCTTTTACAAACATTATTATTTTTTCACACTTGACAAGCAGCGTACCGAAAACCTGTATTTGCAATCGTTTCTCTTGTGTGCTTTGGTTAGGTGATTTTTTTCGCGGACAGGAATATCTACGGTCCTGTTGTTACAAGGCCTCTCATAATTATCTCGGTTTCTCATCCTCTCATCCTCTTCATCTCTCGTCATCAGTCTGTAGAAACTGCCAATGAGGAATAAATGTAGAGGGGAGAAGAGTTGGGCTCCACGAAGGATGTAATGTATAGCTCAGGCTCTTTCTGTGTGCCCTTGCTCAGTCTGTGAGTGTAACCACGCTCTCTACCTCACTGCACTTACATTACTGACCTCACACATGCCCCAGTCCCTACTCATGTTAAGAGAGTTTTTAATTGGGCCTTGGGCAAAAATGTGCCCTAATTTAAAGGATTAGTTCACTTCCAGAATAATTTTTTTTTCTGATACTTTTACTCACTCCCATGTCCTCTCTAAGATGTTCATGTCTTTCTTTCTTCAGTCAAAAAGAAATAAATTTTTTTCTATACCCTCTCTGTATAGTTGTTCAATGGGTTGAAGGTCCAAATTGCAGTTGTCGAGTGAAGCTTCAAAGGCTCTAGATGATCCCAGCCGAGGAATAAGGGTCCCATCTAGTGAAACGATCTATCATTTAAAAAAAAAATAAAAATTATATACTTTTTAATCACAATTTCTGATCTTGCCAACTAGCTCATGATGCGCGTCCATGACTTCATTCACCGCATTACTTAAACAGGTTGGAAATGGATGTTATTCTGGAAGTGACTATCCATTTCTTTAAAAATAAGGGCAATATTTTATATTGCCATTACTAAAGTCAATTTATCTTGTAAGCAGCGATTAAGAAGGCAATTGAAAATGCCAGAGTTTGTTCAGTATGTATGTTCTTACTCACTGAATCCCTGCAGTCTCCACTGGATTATCATCTCTTCATAAACCAACAAACAAACAAAAACTGGTTCTATGATGAAACAAGATTTTCACTCTTTGGATTTAAGTGACAGTCTGAAGCTGTAGACATCATTACATCAAATTATTATTACAGTCTGTAGTATTTTGATATATTTTAAGTAATTGGTTATAGAGTTAATGTCACTGGAAATCAGTCAGTTTCTAAACCTGATGATATCATGACGATGATCAGTAATGAGGTATTTACATATTTTTTCAACTACTTTTAGGGTGATAATTTCACCTATTTTAGTACACGCAAAACCCACTGAACTTTTTAGTATACAAAACCATGAACTTACTTTTAGTATAGATTTAGTGCGATCCCTTCCTGAACCTCCCAGTGCAACAGCAGAGGTGTAGAGTACTAATCTATCTCTGTCCTCCTCTCTCTTTCCTCTCAGCACTTTCGCGTGCCTGTGACAAATGTCCTGTGAGGAAGGGGACCGCGTCAACACACTGCAATCACTGTGAAGTAAGGTTTCTTTTCTTAATAAGACCAAAAATTTATACTAATAAAGGCCAAAAGTCATGTGGACACCTAGAACACTACACCCCTCATTTAACAGCAAAAAAAAACACAAACAAGTAATGGCATGTGTGTCAGCCCTACTGTTCCCTGTGTTGGATTTTACCCTCTGTGTTGGATACAATTAAAGTCTCCCTTTTTCATTATCCTCAGCTCCATGTTCCTTCTGGCAGTGTAACGTGACATTTACTCTTTCTTCACCTTCTTCTTCCACAAGATTGTTTTCCTATTGTTACGTTTGTCCTGTGATATGTGAGACAGCTCTGTCTGTTGTAGGTATGAGTCACTACTATTAATAGGATACACACCTTTGATTAATTTGAGAGTAATGTAAGTTCACTAAAGCTTACGCTGAACCTTTCAAACACTACATTATTTCGTTAGCATTATATATGTTATGTAATTACATTCAGTCTTTTTTGGATTATATTTTTTAATATTTGTTTGTTTCTAGGTGGAATTCTTGATGTACTGAGCGGTTCTCTCTACCAGTAAGGATGCAGAAAACACTGTTCAAACAATACTTGCAGAATAATCACAATATGAATATATTCACTTGTTATCAGCATGGCTTTTTTTTTTGTCCTCTACTTCACCTACAGGAAGGTAAATGTTGCTCTGAATACGTTCAGCATTCTCTCACAGCGCCATCTCTTGCAAATCGTCTATTTGTAGGCTCATCTATTTTGACTGGCAAGATCTGGCAGCCCTCACCTGAGGCCAGCGATGATAGTGGACTAAATCATCTTAAATACAGTATAAGCAAGGAACTGCTAGGACCCTTAATGTTTACTCATTTTAATGCTACTCTTAAAGGTGACTTTATTGTGACTGCATTACTGAAAATGAACAACAAATATGGTTACTGCGCAGTAAATGATCTCATTTAGTACTTATATAATATTTTCTCGGCCAATATTGATTGTTTCTGACTGTATTTTTGATCAAATAAATACAGTATTGGTGAACATAAGACTCTTCTTTCAAAACAAACAAACAAACAAAAAAAATTTGCCACCAGATTGCGGGCCAGAACATATTCAGCAAAGGATAATTTAATAAATTAATTGATGAAAAATGCATTTAGAATTGCCTGCGACAGTCTGTTACAGTGTCTTTTGTAACTGGTAGTGAGCTGTCTGTGTTAAATCCTGTAGGAAGACAGTCATTAACAAAAATTACATACGTGGCGGTGTCCAGCAGAGTATGTGAGCGGAGTGAAGCATCAACAATTTCCCCTCCGAGTATTTAATATTCAGTAGCCTTTTTAAAAGGAACAAACTAATTCCTTGAGAACTATAATTCCCGCTCATGTCCATTGTATCATCATAGACTTCACATTCTTTCTGATTTGTGTGATCCATCTCTATCAAGCTAGCAAAATATGTTTAACGTGAATTCTTGCTATATATGCAGTTATATGATGGGCTGTTGGCATGAATTGTATGGGATGTCAATCCTGCCATAATTATAAATAAATGAATAAATGTACAAAGAAATGTGAAAAAGCAAAAATAAATTACTTAAAGGGATAGTTCACCCAAAAATCAAAATTATGTCATTAATGACTCACCCTCATTGT
>NC_056608.1:3660967-3664769 GCF_018340385.1 Cyprinus carpio
ATTAAATTCCTAAATTTTTTTTTTTTGTTTTTTTATGGTGAGTTTTTTTATATGAATTTTTAGTGTTAATTTTATAATATATTAAAAGATTATAATAAGCTTTTTTAGTATTTTTTTTTTATATGAATTTTTAGGGTGACTTGTAAAAAAAAAAAGAAAAAAAAAAAACTTTAACAAATTTTAAATAGAATTGATGTGACTGAAATAATGTAAAAGCTAAAGAATATAGTGCAAAACATAAAAATACTTTTTTTTTTCCCATGAACATTTTCTGAATAGTCAAAATGACATCTTTAAAATAAGGACTTTGTCATGATCTCAGAAATTCATGAAAAAAAAAAATTTAAAGGACAAAAAAATAAGGTTACATTGTAAAGCTTGGCCAGATTCATTGCATTTCAATGCAAGGCCGACTCTAAATAAAGATTAGAGTGTAAATAACGATGTTTGCTATCAGTGTTTAGATGACCTTTTAATAGTGCACACAATATTCATAGAGCACCTCAGCTGAAAGACCACCACTAATAATACTTTAATTTCACGTTTCACTCCATTTTCGATTTAGTAGCTGTTAAAACTCCCATGAGTGTTTGTGAGATAATCCAGATAAATACAACTAAATGGCTTAACTCCCCTGATAGTTGGATTCCTTTAAATGGGCTTCCTGTTATGCGGTTGTTGCATCAGCAGTGCATTGCATGCGCTTACACCGTATTTCAGATATAAGAGATAAGATGCAGCTGATCAAAAACAAAAGAGCTTTTTGAGTGAACCTATCTCTGGCTCCCCTCAGAGACTTGGATCAATCAGCTATGGATGAGAGGCTCTAGTGAAGCTCATCTGTTCTCTGGCATCTCTGCCTATGATGAGAATTTTTCCTTTCCAGGCAATTCGAGACGCATGAAGCAAAAAGACAGATCTCGAAATTTTAACAGTAGGGCTAATTCTGACATCTCAGTTCTTCTGTTGAGTAATTTGACCCGAGAAAAAAGTTTTCTCTAGACGCCAGTCATCCCAGCCAAATACGGGGTGCTGTTCATCCAAACGCCATTTGTTGATGTTGTTGTTGTACCACCACTAACCATCTGCCGACTGCAAATTGTTGCAGTAATGTTACATTGCAGTTCACAAAATCTGGGGAGTGTTTTAGATGTGTTCAAGTCACAAATGAAAGCATTTGTTCCCCGCTGCGTTGCTGCCTCTGGACTTGAGCTGACCGTGATCGCGTTGGCCTTTTGTAGTCAAAGAAAATGGCTGCCATCGCTTACATGTTGTTTCATAGCAGACTTTTAAAATTTGTCATGTTACTGAATGCACTTATCACTTTGAAAAGTTTTAAGAAAGGTCTGCAACGTGTTAATTAATTGCACTGCAATTCATGTCAAGTTGAATTATCTTTCGCCTTCAGCTTATAGCAAAAGAGCTTACTAGGAAAAATAGGAAAACAGCATTCTGCAACAACTCTTCCTCTTCTCTCTAAAGCAGCCAACATGACCCTTTTGTACCCGGGGCGGGGTTTATGTAAATTTCAGGGTTTGTGATTGCCACAAACCTGGGAAGTAGCTCTTGTAGTCCCTACAAGCCATTTTTGTAGGAATTAAACCTGCCAGAATTTTTAAAAGAAAATAATACATAACTTTCAGCGCTGTAAATCCACTGATCTATATATGACTGATCGCCATTATGCTTCTAAACTGTCAACAGGCAGTGAAGCCACCAGAAGTGTTCGATCCACCATCTTACTAATCCCCTACCGGGCAGAGAGCACCATTGAGCTACATTCAAACCGGGCTCGTCCTAAAATCACCCGATTTAGAAGCATATACAGTATACATTAGGTAAATCTTTATTTTCTGATTAATCGATTTGACAGCACTAATACATACTGGTACATATATATATATATATATAGTAGCATATTAGAGACAAGTTTGAAAGATTACTGAGTGTTCTTTTATCAGTTTGAAAGCTTCTTGTTTATTTGTTTGCATTTATTTTGATCAAAAATACAGAAAAAAACAGTAATATTAGAAATATTATTACAACTTCAAAATACAGTTTTCTATTTGAATATTCTTAAAAAAAAATTATTTTGATTTGCTGTGATGCAAAGCTGAATTTTCAGCATCATTACTCCAGCCTTCAGTGTCACATGTAACATCCAGTCTATCACATGATCATTTAGAAATCATTCCTAATATTCTGATTTATTATGAGTGTTGGAAACAGTTCTGTTGTCTAATATATTTGGATGAATAAAAAGCTTAAAAAAGAACTGCATTTATTCATTCAAAAAAAAATTTCTAATAATATATATTCTAATAATATATTTTATTTACTATCACTTTTTTTATCAATTTAACACATCCTTGCTGAATAAATTATTGTTAAAAAAAGTATTGATTTTATTTAAAAAAAAAAAAAAAAAATTACTGACCCCAAATTACTGACCTGTAGTGTATACTGTTATTGCAAAAATATTTATATTTTAAAAACATAGATTTTTTTTTTTTTTTTTTTTTTATTCAAAGTATCCTTAAAAAAAAGTATCACATGTTCTGAAAAAATATTAAGCAGCAGAACTGTTTCCAACTTTGATAATGAATCATCATATTAGAATGATTTCTTAAAGGATCATGTGAAATGATCCTAAAAAATTCAGCTTTGGCATCACAGAAATAAATTATAATTTAAAGTATAATAAATTTAAAAACAATTATTTTAAATTGTAATAATATATCACAATATTATATTTTTTTCTGTTTTTTTTTTGATCAAATAAATGCAGGCTTGATATAGCAGAAGAAACTTCTGCCAAAAAACATTAAAAATAGTAATGTTTCCAAACTCTTTGGTCTGTAAATGTATATATGTATATTATATACATATTATGATTATATTATATCATTTTGGTAAAATAACATTTAGCAGATTCCTGCAAGGTGAATGTTAGTGTTTGATCTCAACTCGTATATTTCCAGTGTTGTTCTACATCCAATGTCTTTATAGACTGACTATAAAATGGCCACAATGGACACCCCTTCAAAAAGCATTCAAATTAAAAATCTTGGCATTTGCTAAACAATGTGACATAATTGAGAATCATAGAAATGACTGAAAAATGAACAGATCTAATCTTTCTATTTTCAGCTAAATGGTAATGCTTCTAACGCGGTCATTGATTTCAGGCAGGGAAATTAAAACAAAAAAACACCTGGCATGATCCTGGCATGGTCCACTGGTCCCAGAGCATCACTAAGCTGCATCGTCAGATACTCTCACTCTTCACTTTGTCATACGAGAAAAAAAGAAAAAGAGGAGAAAGAAGACCTAAAAGGATTTACAAACCTTCCCCAAAAGAGATTAAAGCTGATCGCCTGCTTGCTTTCACAGAAATTTGATAAGACTTTTAGCATCATTTTATTTCTGAATGGCTTTAGCGACTGGCCTAAATGATTCCGGTGAGAGGAGAGACAGACGCCAAGTTGATTGAGAAAGTGCCTGTTGCCAAATAGCCATTTTTACACTTATATTCGACCTTGTAGTGGCGAGCTTGAACAGAATATTTACTGAGCTTTGCAGCCACTAAAAGTGAAATCCTGGAAATTTAATGTGCCTTAAAAGCTGAAGCTACAAGAGTGAAGAGCAGGTGTCAGGTGCCAAAAACAAGCCAGAGAGGCGTCTTGGTGGTCAAAATGTTGTGTCAAAACAGTGAACACAGTGTAAAAGATTGCCCCATTGTCTTCTTCCAAAAAAAAAAAAGAAAAAATTCTAACCGATGACGGTGGAGAAAATAATTAAG
>NC_056608.1:3664869-3669159 GCF_018340385.1 Cyprinus carpio
CCTCATAAGTTTTTTTTTATATGAATTTTTAGGGTGACTTGTAAAAAAAAATAAATAAATAAATATAATGCAAGAATAAATAAGCTTTTTGAGGAATAAGTTGCAAAAAAAAAAACTGTTTTAAATGACATTTTTATTTTTTATGGATGGATTTAAAAACAAACTTTAACCTATTGTATATATATAGTAACCTCTCCTGTGACTGAAATAATTCTGCTAAAATACAAAAATACGTTTTGTTTTTTTTCCATGAGCTTTCTGACTAGTCAACTTTTAATGACATCTTGTAAAATAAGGACTGTTGGCGTGATCTCAGAAATTTCATGAAAAAAAGTATTTAAAGGACAAAAAATCAGGTACAGTGATAATGGTGGGCCAGATTTCATTGCATTTCATGCAAGGGCCGACTCTAGATAAATATTAAAGTGTAAATAACTATGTTTTGCTATCAGTGTTATGATTACCTTTTTAATTGTCACTACAATATCATCGAGTTAATCAGTTGACAGATCCACCTAATTCACAGAAAAAAAAAAAAATTTCCACGTTTCACTCATTGACTTGTAGTTTAAACTCCCTAGATGGTTGTGATATAATCCGATAAATACCCCTCCAATGGCTTACTCTGACAAGTTACAATCAGGGGATCCGTCACGTGGGGTGTCGGGGGGGGTGGGGGGGCATTTCAAGCATCGGGGTGTGGGGCATTGCATGCTTACACCGTGCTTCAGATATTGAGACAGATGTTGATCAAAAACAAAGAGGCTTTTGATGAACCCATCTCTGCTCCTCAGAGACTTGAATCAACTGGCTATGATATAGCTCAGCAGCCTATCTGTTCTGCACTGCTAGATGAATTTTTCCAGGGCACCTGGATACGCATGAAGCAAAGAATAATCTGAAATTTTTAACAGTAGGGCTAATTGTTTGACTCGTCGAGTTCTTCTGAAGAGTATCCCTGTACCGAGAAAAGTTTCCAGATAGTCATCCCAGCCAATACGGGTGCCGTTTCTCAAACGCGCTTGTTGATGTTGTTGTTGATCCTACCACTAACCATCTGCCGACTGCAGCAATGTGTTGCAGTAATGTTACATTGCAGTTCACAAATCTTGGGGAGTGTTTTTGTATGTGTTGTTCAAGTCCAAATGAAACCATTTGTTCCCGGCGGTGTTGCTGTAGCTCTTTAATGGCCTGACTGTGATCGGGTTGGCCTTTGTAGTCAAGAATATGGCTTGCCATTTAGTCGCTTTACTGGTGTTTTCATAGCAGACTTGTTTATAATTGTCCATGTTACTTGTTATTGCACTTAATCCTTCCGTGCTGTGTCGCTGTGGTACAAGTTTTTCAAAAGGGCTGCAACGTGTTAATTAACTTGCACTGCACCGATGTCAATCCAAGTTGATATCTTTGCCTTCAGCTTAGCAAAGAGCTTACAGCAAAATAGGAAACAGCAATTCTGCAACACTCTTTCCTCTTTCGCTAAAGCAGGCGCAACATGACCCTTTGTACCCGGGGGCGGGGTTTATGTAACTTTCAGGGTTTTGTGATGTCAAACCGGGAATAGCTCTTTGTAGTCCCTTCAAGCCAGTTTTGTAGGCATTAAACGCCAGAATTTTAAAAGACATAAGACATAACGTTCAGCGTTGTAACCACGATCTATATATGCTGGATCGCTCAGTGCGTTCTGAAACTGTCCAACAGCAGTGAGCCACCAGAAGTGTTCGATCCGCCATCTTACAATCCTACGGCAAGAGCACCATTGAGTCACATTAAAACCGCTAACCTAAAATCACCCGATTTGAAGCAAATTAGTCAAACGGGACTAGTTTTTATGTTAGGTGATATACGGTTACACATTGTATAACTTATTTTGGATAATCGCGTTGACAGCACTACTTACATACTGTACTTAGATTATATCGATATATATATATGTATAGATCTCTCATATAGGTATACTGATATTATATATATATTATATAAATATTATATATTATATAGATATATACATATATGTTATATTTATATTATTATATTATATTATATCATTTTGGTAAAATCACATTTAGCAGATTCCTGCAAGGTGAATGTTCAGTTTGATCTCAACTGTATATTTGTGTGCTGTCTACATCCAATGTCTTATACCGACGTATAAATGTCCACATATGGACACCCCTTCAAAAGCCTTCAAATTAAAATCTGGTATTTGCTAAACAATGTGACATGCACTGAGAATCATAAAGAAATGACTGAAAAATGAACAGATCTTAATCTTTTTCTATTTGTTCAGCTAAATGGTAATTCGTTTAAAACGTGTCATTGATTTCAGGCAGGAAATTTAAAACAAAAACCACCTGGTACGACATCCTGGCATGGTCCACTGGTCCCATGGGCAGCACTAAGCTGCACGGCCAGATACTCTCACCTTCACTCTGTCAAGGAGAAAAAATAAAAAAGGAGGAGAAAGAAGACCTAAAAGGATTTTACAATCCCTTCCCACAAAGAGACTAAAGCTGATCACCTGCTTCAGTTTCTCACAGAAAATTTCGATAAGACTCTCTTGCATCATTTAACGTTTGGAATGGGCTTTGCTGAATTGGCCTAAACATCCCCCTGTGAGAGGAGAGACAGACGCCGCTGATTGAGAAAGTGCCTGCTGTTGCCAAATAGCCATTTTCGACACTTATATTCAATCTTGTAGTGGGCGAGCTTGAACTGAAAATTTACTGAGCCGCTGTGGAGGCTGAATAAAAGTGAAAATCCCTGAAATTTAATTTGCCTCAAAGCCGTGCTGAAGCTCCAAGTGGAAGAGCAGGTGTCAGGTGCCAAAACACAAGCTAGAGAGTCGTCTTGGTGGTCAAAACCGTTGTGTCAAAACCGTGTGAACACAGTGTAAAGATTGCCCCATTGTTTCCAAAAAAAAGAGAAAAAAAAATTCAAACCGATGTGACGGTGAGAAAAATATTACATTTGAAGCACGAACAATCTACTTTAGTGGACTACTGCAGCCAAAAATGTAAATTTGCTGTAAGTTTACTTATCCTCAGGCCATCCAAGATGTCGATGAGTTTGTTTCTTCATCATAACAGGTTTAAAGAAATTGAGCATCACATTCCTTGCTCTCCCAATGTATCCTCTGCGTGAATGGCAAATCGACAGAATGCGTAGAGTCCAAACAGCTGATAAAATCATAATCACAAAAAAAAAAAAAAAAAATGAAAAAAAAAAATAAAACCCAGGTAACCCACACCACTTTCAATTCAATTCAATTCAGTTTTATTTGTATAGTGCTTTTTTTACTTCAACAAATCATTGCAAAGCAACCTTACAGAAAATTACGTTTCAACAATATTTAGTAGTAGCTTATCAGTGGTGACTGTCAGTTTATGTGCATACGGCAGAAATGTTCAGAAAAAATCAATAAAAAACGTAAAACAAACAGACGATAACACTTATTAATGAGTAATTATGCAATCAAAACTTATAGCAAAATGTGGTAGTTCTGTATGCCAGTTGTCTCTGAGGTAAGGCATCATCTGGAGGTCCCTCTCTGAGTGGTTTGCATCATCTCTTCTCAGGTGTTCTGATCCAGACTTGAGCGTGTGTAATCCTAGTTACCACGGGATGTAATCCCGTTGCAAAAACAGAAACAAATAAGAGACAAATTAGCGTAGCTTCTGTTCAGCCAATACAATTAATTAGTTTTAACCCAACTAAAGATAATGAATGCGCAATTTGATCAGATATAACTAGCAGTCCAAAATTATGAGATGCAGTATTTGAATGCTTCATTGCCAAGCAGGTGTGTTTTTAATCTAGATTTAAATAGCAGAGGAGTGTGTTTGAACTCCGAACATTATCGGAAGGCTATTCCAGCAGTTTTGGAAGCCAAATCACGAAAAAGCTCTACACTCGCTTAGTGGACTTTGCTATCCTAGGGCCTATCAAAAGTCCAATTTTGTTGTGACCTTAGAGGCGTGATGGATTATAGTGATGGTAGAAGACTGGTTAGTATGCAAGCTGGGAGTTAAATGCATGTAATTTATACTAATGGCAATAATTTTGTAACTGATCTGGAACAATAAAATTTGTGGTGCAGAGACTGTAGTATTGGGGATAATAGATCATATTTTCTTGACCTGGTAAGGACTCTAGCCGCTGCTTTTTGACTACCTGTACTTGTTTATTGAGGATGCGTACAAACCACATAGAAGTGCATTACCATAGTCCATCTAGAGGTCATTACGCATGAACTACTTTTTCTGCATAGGAACAGGTAACATGTTGAGA
>NC_056608.1:3670390-3670471 GCF_018340385.1 Cyprinus carpio
GATATGATTTTTTTCTAAATCCTACATTAAATTTATATTTTGACCTCATTATTCGGGGAACAGACACAGTATTAATAGATT
>NC_056608.1:3670492-3670640 GCF_018340385.1 Cyprinus carpio
AACAGTAGGTTTTTCTCTAACCTTTTTCAATTTGATGGGGGCAACAGCTTCTAATGTATTAGAGAAGATAGANNNGTGTAGAGTACTGGAGATGTTGTCCGACAGGAGTTCCGCTCCGACTCTGCTGGGGTGCAGGCCATCAGCGCGA
>NC_056608.1:3670843-3671025 GCF_018340385.1 Cyprinus carpio
TGCAATATAATTAGCGTATGATTAAGATGATTGGGCCCGGTGACATTTTGCTTTACTCCAAAACAGTTTAATAAGTTAGTAAATGCAAGTCCTAATACATCATTTGTATTATCAACATGAATGTTAAAATCTCCAAAAATTAGCGCTTTATCAGCAGTAACCAACAGGTCTGAGAGGAAATC
>NC_056608.1:3671307-3719200 GCF_018340385.1 Cyprinus carpio
TCAGGCCATCAGCGCGAAAACCTAGGAATGCTCCCGAAAAGATTCCAATTATTAACATAGAGCATGTTTCGTTCTTTAACCAGGACAATAACCATTCATTAGAGAAAAAGTCGACTGACCCTTTGTGTCCTCGTCTATACTGGCCCATTGGTCCTGACCCGATGATCGCGCCGCGGGCGTCTGCTGCGAACCGTCTCGATCAGCTCCTGCTCCCTCTTCAGCGTCTCGTCTGCTGCTGCGTGTTCGTTACCCCGGCGTGTAATCACGGACATTCTGGGCTCTCAGTCAGCCGTCAGGATACGGGTATCTGCGCAGAAACTTGAGACTGAGCACCAGGGAAACATGAGTGTTCACATCCCGTCGGCTATGTAGCACGGACTGTCGGACTATGGATCCCGACGATCACAGCGTCATGTTAAGTATCGAGAGAAGCGGTTTCCGTGTTGATATCCTCGACTTGGCCGGGGCCTTGCTCGAGCCTCCGCTTGGCGGATGCACCAATTGTCCGTTGTGGTCCATCCGGCGCCGGAGTGAAGGACATCTGGCAGAACGCTTTCCTGGGTGCACCCGGCTGTTGCTAGAACACACGGGTTGGGGTGGTGGGACTGTTAGTAGCACACTGCATACTTACCCTGGAACTGTGTGAGCGTCCGCCCTGTATGGTTTCCAGCGCGGCTCTCCGCTCTCTGTCAGCTGGCCTGCTCGCTCCATGACCGCGAATCTGCTTCTCCATGGCCTCCGGCTCGACTGCATCCGTGTCTGCAACGTGTCGTCACCTGCACTCAAAGGTATACAAACAATCCCCATTAAAGCAGTACATGAGTAAGCAATTGTAATGCTGTGTGAATAGGATACTAGCGATGCACGCGGGTTTAGTGACAAAAGCAACATGTGATGCTAATGGGCTAAAACTACTGCGGAGGAATCAATATAAAAATAGTGATAACAAGGCGCTCCGCTTGTTTTTTGTTGTAGATCGATAGAGGATATTCCACACGTTATAGAAACTAAAATGATGGTGTAGAAAATGAGATTTCTCAATAAAAATAGACGATAGAGAATAACGTGACGGAGCTCAAACTAGAGGAATACGACATCAACAAACAGGAATGGTTTATCAACACTTCGTCCGTTTGATAAATTCAATCTTGTATTAATCTATCATTAAGACCCTTCACTTCAGTGAAAAGTCCATCCACTGTTGTCCTCTCACATCAAAAGCTAATGAAACGGTCTTGACGGTTTTTTTTTTTTGCTTGGTGACCAGAGGGCTTGATCTGTGCTTATTTCTCTCTGATTTCAAACAAGATGCCTTTTAGTAGTGGAGAAAGCTCACATTATGGATAGAGATTGTGTTTGTAGCCGAAACACTGGTTTGAAGTTAAAAAATCTTGATGAATTTTCTTACAAACACACATTTTTCACAATATCTTGATTGATGACTGGAATGATGTGATTACTTGTGGATTATTGGAGATGTTTTTATCATCTGTTTAGACCTCTCATTCTACGGCACCGCATCCATTGTATACCTAGCCATGTACATGCTACCATTTCTCCAAATCTGTTTAAAGAAAACAAACTCATCTTGGATGACCTGAGAGGAGTGAATTGTCAGACAAATTTTCACCTTTGCTTCTACTTTGTTAAAACAGCAGTTACAGAACAAAAAAAAATCTAGTATAAGTTTACATGTAAACATTAATATAGGATCATTTTGATCAATATCTAGTAGTATGAAGTGCCTGATATGGATGCTCAAAGTGAAATTGTTGTTTGTGTGAAAACACAAAAGAATTTTACTCACTCTCACTGTTAAAAGTAAAGATATTTATTCGTATCTATGGTTCCATGGGAAACTTGTCATTCTACGAGGTTCTTATATGTTAAATGCTATATTAATTAAATATTGTTCACACTAATTAAAAAAATAAAGATAAAACTGTTTACGAAAGCTTCTTTGGTCACCAAGAATGGTTCTTCTATAGCGTGACTATAAAACCCCCTATTAGAATCTTTATTTTTAAGAGTGTGTTAGTTTTCGAATAATTGCAACATTGAAAAGATACTGACATTTCAGTACAATTGTTAGTGAAAAGATTGCTTTAATGCGACCCTTAAATGCAGCTGTTGTAGAGGAGGAAAAGCGAGAAAACACAAGCACAGACAACAAAGCTTAAATGATGATTGTGAAGCTTGGTGATGATATCTCCCCTATGGAGCTATATCATGGAAAGGTGAGAAAAGCTGCGAGCTTGCCTTAGGCGAAAACACCACATCCTTAAATTTCTGACACAGGACAGATTTGCTGAATGATTCATTCTTGGGGAGGCTCAGAGGAATTTTCGCTCTGCTTTGCATTTTTAAAATATCCAATCTGCTGTGAGCTGAAAAAGCCCACACTTAACAATGGATGTGATCCCTTCCAGCTTGAGCGGTCCCTCTAACATTTCCAGTGATTGATCAGAGCTTAACCTTCGCATCATTCATACCGCAGGCTCTGCGTGATGTAATGCAAACTAAACACACATACATGAGTAAAGCTGAAGAGGGAGCAGTGATGGGACATTAAAATGCCTCTCTAGGGAAGCATTTATCAGCGCTTCTCACGGATCATGATGGCATTTCTCCTCTTGGTTTGGTTCAAACAAGTCAGCTGGCAAAAAAATAGGCTCAGCAAGAATCATGTTCCACAGCAGTCAAATGTGTTTTAATGCAAGGAGATGTTCAATGTGTGTTAAGGATTATGGACACTGGTCTGTGTGTGTTTTGCTCCCTCGTGACCGAGTTTTTGTTTTCCAGTGATTGTTAAATTTGATCCCAGGTGTGTCCTCATTCATCCACAATTATCCTGCCTTATAAAGCCCATGTCCTTTCAGTTCAATTTGTTTGTCGGGTCTACCAGTTATGTAGCGTTTGTCTCTTTCTCCTGTTCTCCATGTTGGATTTACTCCTGTGTTGGATTAATAAAGACTCTTTAGATTATCTATGGCTCTGTGTTCCTTCCGGCAGCATAGTGTGACACGAAGACCCGACTGAACAACAGTTTATTGCGTGGTCTCCCCTCTATTTGTTTTTTTTTCGTTTTTTCCCTAGCTTCAGTTTTTTCTTTCCGTTGTGTGTCATGGATCCTCTCCTTCGCCTGGAATACCTCCTCCACCTTCTGGAGCAGGGGAGAAATCACTCGGGACACAAACCAGACTGTTCTGGGTAATGGCAAGCCTTACAAACTTACCACGGAACGATGTATTATGTGCATTCTACGATGCCAGTTTCTTTCTTTGCGTACCGAGGTCACGTCGTCTGAGGAGGTCCCCGATCGGTAATTCTTCGTGGCCTAATTCGTGGACACTGGTGGCTGAGGAAATGATATTTTTACCTCCGTTCCACACCTGTTCCCAAGATTTGATCGCCAGTGCCACTCCGAGGCCAGGAGCCCAGCCCTGCCATCTCCCCTGTGGTACAGAGCATAAGCCCGAGCCACCCGATGAGATGGAGAGCTATTTTCCACCACAATCCCATGAGCCAGAGCCCAACCTGTCAGACCCAGGTGCGAGAGCGGTACAAGTGCCCACCGCAAGGGAGAGAGAAAGCCATGACGGTGTGAGCGCGGAGTGGAGCTCCACCCACTGCAATAGTGTTGAGCCGTGAGCGAACTATGGCAGTGCACAAAGGGCCAAATGAGGAGGAGGATCGTATAGATTGGGTATCTGAACTGGAGGTTGAACTGCCCCTCTTCCTCTCTCCGGCCGTCTCCGCTGATCCTGTACCGCCCTCACGTTGTCCTTGGTTTCCTCGTCCAGCCTCTGTGGGGGCTTCAATCCTGCGGAGTAGCTTGCTCCTGAGAAGTGGTTTTTTACTCAGTGGCCTGCTCTACCTCTGCTGTCATCTGGGCAGACCCTCTGCTCGCCTCAGCCCCACCATACCATCTATCGGTGCAAGCACCACGGGACTGCATCCTCCAGGCGTAGCGTGGTTTTGGGACTCTCCTGCACCTACCGTCTCTGCAGCCTCCGAGGCCCAGACTCTGCCTTGGCCCGTAGTCCCAGCGGCTCCACCTTGGCTCCTAGTCCCTTGCCTCCACCCATAACCCTTGATCCATCAGCTCCGCCCGGCTCAATGCCTGGTTCGGGCCTCGACCCGCCATTGCCTCTGGACTCCTTTCCACTGGCTGCCTACTGAGTCGGCTCTGTCCCACCAGCTCCGTTGGGCTCCTTCCTCTTGCCAGCTCCAACTTGATCCTCACAGTGGCTCTGGCTCCATCAAGCGGATCTCTGGATCTCGCCTCAGTCGCTAGAGCCCTCGGCTCCACCCCGGCCCCCCCAGATCCTTGGCATCCCCCTTTCTCATTGGCTCCCTGTCTCCACCCCGGACCCCCCAGATCCTTGACATCCCCCTTTCTCATTGGCTCTCTGTCTCCGCCTCGGGCTCCTCCTCCACCTGCTCCGCTGCCGTTGGTGGGCCCACTGGAGTCGGCAGCCATTCCTCCTCCATGGCTCCTCCCACCGTTGGCTCCACCTTGGGCCGCTGTTATGGCTGTGGCCTGGGTCCTGCTTGGCCTCTATGCTCCAAGCCCCTCCTGTCTCCTTCCTGGAACTCCTCCATCCATCATCTCCCTACCTGGCTCCTCCCCTCTGTGGTTGCTGTCTGCTGGCCCCCTCCTGGGGGTCCGTCCTCCAGGAACCTCCTCCCATTCCGCACCCATGCCTCCCTCTGTTGTTACTACGGTTTTCTATGGTGATGAGGATGCACCTTTCATGAGGAGGAGTTATGTCCAGAATTATGGACCTGTGTGTTTTGCTCCCTGTGACCCAGTTTGTCTTCCAGTGATTGTTAATTTGATCCCAGGTGTGTTACATGTTGTTGCGTTCTTCCCCATTATCCACACTGCCTTTATAAGCCCATGTCCTTTCAGTTCAGTTTTTGTTGGGTCTACCTGTTTACATACGTGTGTCTTCCTCCTGTTCTCCATGTTGGATTTACCCCTGTGTTGGATTAATAAAGAATCTTTATCGATTATCTATGGCTCCGTGTTCCTTCCGGCAGTGTAATGTGACAATGTGTGTTAATGTCTAGCTTTGTTGCTGCACCATTTGTACAGCGGGTATTAGAATGTTTTCGCCAGGCAATTTCTATGAGTACTGCTTTGTTTTTAAAGCATTAGAGTATAAATTGAATGTTTTTATACAAGGAACAATGATTAGATGTGTGAGAATCTTTAGCTGAGTCTCAGGGGCATAACCGCTTTCGGTCTGTATTCAGTGCGGTTGAAAAATAAATCAAAAACAGAGGATAGACCCTAAGCAACATCCTTTGTTGATGCTGGAACAACACATTCAATTAACCTATCAGAACTGAGAGATAACTTTTCAGGAAATATCTGTTTTAGAAACTACGATCAGGGTTAGGTGCTTCTCACCCACTTGTTAAAGCAGCTATCATTCACACTGACTTTAGGAATAAATTTGGGGTAGGGGATTGGGTTTAGTCTATATTTGGACGTCATGTTTGATCCAGGATCAACAAAAAGATGAGATCGCACCTGTCTTGTTGGCCAAACAATCACACCGACCGTAGCACAGTATAGTGGAGTGCACTACAGCCCAATCTTTTGTCACGGAACAATTTAATATCGACCCATATTATGATTTTATGGCTGTGAAATAAATTCAAGGATACCACGTAACTACTTATTTAATGCAGAGTCCAGAACGTTTTAAACATCCCTGTGGGTGGTTGTCCGCTCTTGCAGTGTCCTGATGTTGCTACGGCTTCCAACGGGGTTTCACATTCGACTGGGCCTGATTATAAATGTTGGGACGCAGCAAAAACCTATCAGAATATATGTAAATAATATATAAATATATATTAATATATATACAAACCCGCTTCCAAAAAAGTTGGGACACTGGCAGAAATTGTGCGAAACACAGAGCAATTATGTGGAAGTTTCAAATTTCAATATTTTATTCAGGAATACAACATAGATGACATATCAAACTGTTTAAACTGAGAATATGTATCATTAACATTTTAAGGGAAAAATAAGTTGAATTTTAAATTTCAGAGGCATAACACATCTCAAAAAAGTTGGGGACAAGGCCATGTTACCGACTCGTGTGGCATCCCCTCATTTCTTTTTTATAAACAGTTCTGCAAGACTGTCTAGTGGGGACTGAGGAGACACGTTGCTCAAAGTTTAGGTAATTCAGGTACTGTTGTCACCATTCTTGATCCTAAATACAGGCTTACTCGAAGTTTTGCTCAATAAACTCTGTTCGTTAGGTCTAGTCTCTTTTTCCTGCCATCTTTCCTCTTTAATGATCGTCGATCTTCCTCTTTATGATGTGCCATATGTTGTAATTGAGCAGTATGTGGTCTGGCATTGTGACTGTTGGAAAAAGCAAGGTCTTCCCTGAAAGAGACGAAGTCTGGATGGAAGCATATGTTGTTCTAGCAATTGGATATACCTTCAGCATTGATGGTGCCTTTCTCCAGTTGTGTAAGCTGCCCATGCCACCACATCAGGCAACCCCATACCATCAGAGATGCGACTGTCTGAACTGAGCACTGATAACAACTTGGGTTGTCCTCTTTTAGTCCGGATGACCATGGCGCCTAGGTTTTCCAAAAAGAGCTTCAAGTACGGTTTCTGATTCGGAACAGTTTAGATACGGCTTCCATTTTAAATGAGCCTAGAAGCATAGCTTCTGTTTTGGAATGCTGAAGCGACCTATAGAGTTTTAGCTGGCACGGTGTACGATTGTTGTGTTCACTGACAATGTTTTCTGGAAGTATTCCTGAGCCCATGTTGTGATTTCCATTACAGTAGCATTCCTGTATGTGACCGCAGTGCCGTCTAAGGGCCCGAAGATCAAGTGCTCCAGTATAGTTTTCCGGCCTTGACCCTTACGCACAGAGATTGTTCCAGATTCTCTGAATCTGTTGGATGATATTATGCACTGTAGATGATGATAACTTCAAACTCTTTGCAATTTTCTCACCGAGAAACTCCTTTCTGATATTACTCCGCACTATTTTTAGCTGCAGCATGTATTGGGGGAATTGGTGATCCTCTGCCCATCTTGACTTCTGAGAGTCCCTGCCACTCTGAAAGGCTCTTTTTATACCCAATCATGTTGCCAGTTGACCTAATAAGTTGCAAATTGGTCCTCCAGCTGTTGTTTCTTATATGTACATTTAACTTTTCCGGCCTTTTGTTGCTACCTGTCCCAACTTTTTTGGAATGTGTAGCTCTCATGAAATCCAAAATGAGCCAATATTTGGCATGACATTTCAAAATGTCTCACTTTCAACATTTGATATGTTATCTATGTTCTATTGTGAATAAAATATACGGTTTATGAGATCTGTAAATTATTCCATTCCTTTTTTACTTACAATTTGTACAATGTCCCAACTTTTTTGGAATTGGGTTTGTATGTATGCAACGTACGGACACTCTTTACCAGGGGTTTTCAACCTAGGTGGGGGGCGCCGGCACCTGTCAAGGGGGCTGCGAGCATCAGTTAATTCAGAGACATTCCCATGAGGATTTATGAATATGAGTTAGCAAATCTTTAGCCATTTCCAAACTTAAGGGGGGGGGGCAATCTGACTCCCACTGCTTAAAGACAGTTAGAGCAGAGTTGGCTGGAGGTACTGCAGTCATGCTTATTGGACAGTGTAAGACGATTTGCTGTTATGCCGTGTCACGGCATAAGTTGTTATCTCAGAAAACACGCTTCAGCCATGACTTTGAATCGGGTAAACTGGTTATATATTTATGTTTCAATAGAATTACACACGCTTATACCAGGGGTGGTTCTAAACCTATTTTAGGTGGGTTTCAGCCCCCATCTGTCATCTTAGGTCCCAAAAACCTTATCTTAACAGTGCTGCTTCCTCAAGAAAGTTTTTTTCATTCTCACGCTTTTAAGTCTTGTCAGTTTCAAAACACTAAAGTAATTTTAAGCCATTTAAGCCCAAGACATCTCAACACAGCGCCCGGTACTCACGCCAGCTGTGAATAAAGCGCTTCTATGCGCATCAAGCGCTCACATGTGAAATGCACAAACAATTGGGGCCGTGAGCCTTCTCAGACAGCAGGTGAATACCAATGGTTGTCTTGACAAGTATCCTTGTAAGCACAGTCGGTTGTTTTAAGTGAACATAAACAGTAAAGAAAATATAAAATGTAAAATGTCCTTAAAAGGTTGAAACCACCTGCTCTAGACCATGCAAAATAAGGAAGCAAACAAAGATTTTAAAGTCTTTAGATTTGACATACACATTTAGATTAAATATGACGCTCTGAATAATGAAGTTAAGCACTGAAATTTTATGATATTATCCAGAAATTACAACATTTGCATATGAATTTAAACAGAAATATTTGCAGTGGATGTGCTGCTTTCAAACAGTTTTCCTGTGGTATGTGATTTAATGTTTTAATCACAGCGATGATTGCTTGGAGTGTGACAATTCCACTTTAAATTGCATTCTTAATAGCAAAACTCATGTTCTGAGAAAATACTTTTGCACAAATAATGAGTATTGATGTGAACTTGACTTCGTCTGAGGGCTTTGGAACGTAGGCAGTAACGACAGACATAAGGATGTGCTCGTTGATCAAATAGTCCATTGGCTGGTTTGAACAGGTCCGATGACAGTAGAACCTCTGTTAACAGGTGTCGTGCACAGACAGTAGCCTAATGATAACCCCTTTCGTGCTCTTCCCAATATTGTGTCAAACACCATATTTAAAAAAAGATTTAAGGAAACTGTAAGATATGCACATTTTATTTTCAAAATGTGTTGTTGACACAGTGAGTCAGACAGCTATTTACACTGCAAAAAAAAAATAAAAAAATAAATAAATAAATAAAAAATTAAGGCCTATCTCTTTCCATTAAAATATAGGCTGTAAATGTTCTAAAATATATGTTTACCTTTTAGGCAAACTGCATAAATTAGAATAGTGTATAGTCCATATCTCCTATCTTCCCTACCGATATTGTACCCTTTAACTGCATTAAACATGGTGTCATGATGGATGGGAATATGCATGGAAATGATATACAGATGACATTATGCATGGCTAAAAATCTAGGCTTATTTCGGAGATGAGACAGGGTGAGATCACAAGACAATCTTCTTGACTGGTATTACAAAGGAATTATCCTACGATATTTAGCGAAACCGCGTAAAGTTTTACAAGAGGCTCCCTGGATGAAGAAACTCTCAACAAGTGGATTTAGTACTAAATGTAATGATGACAGCATACGGTTCTATAGATAAGATCTAAACCCCACATTTACATTACATTTACATTTAATCATTTAGCAGACGCTTTTATCCAAAGCGACTTAACAGTAGAAACAACCAGATCAACGATAGAACAACAACGGTATACAAGTGCTATGACAAGTCTCAGTTAGTCTAGTACAGAACACGTAGCCAGGGTTTTTTTTTTTTTGACAAGACAAGAAAAAGAAAAGGTAAGTACTAGTATTAGTTGGTTAAGTGCAGGCGAAAAAGATGAGTCTTTAGATGTTTTATGAAAATGAGTAAAGACTCAGCTGTTCGAATTGAGATCGGGAGGTCATTTCACCAGCTGGGCGCAGCAACAGTGTTATTTTGTCGTTGGTAATATGCTGTTTTAGCAGTGAAGAAGTTTGCAGGAAGGAAGAGAGGAGAGATGGATACACACTGAGGTCGGTTCGGTTTCTTGATTATGCCATTCTACTCTGCAGCCCTGATAGAGCGAGTTCACGGGACATCGGACAGCCAGGGGCAGATGGGGTTGGAGCGTGCTGTGTCTAGACGACAGTGGGACAAAAGTTGTCAAGCAAGAGGTTAGAGTGAGCAAAAAGTGTCAGTAGCACTGTTCGTGTCAGGGCTGAAAACTGCGAGAGTGAAGGCAGTGAGGACAGAAACCCAAAGCGGATAGGCGAGATGGAGAGAGTGAGCGTAGGTTCCGTCGAAAGGTGGACCCGCGTTGGGAGCGTGTGCCCGTTTCAGGAGTAAGTGCTAGGGTTAGCAGTAATGAGGAAGTGGCGGAGGTGTGCAGGGGAGCAACTAAAGTGTTGGCCCAATGCGCAAACAGAGCGTGTAGATAAGGTCCATTGGTGCCTGATTGTGAGTCGCTGTAGGACGCCACTGCTTTGAGATCAAAGAGTGTTGCAAGTCAGCAGCCTTGGGTTTATCTAGGTGGATGTGAGTCACCAAAGCAGTACAGAGGGACCATACCATCTCAGGATAGTTGTGATACGCAGCACGGTCCAACTCCTCCAAAGAAGTTTCCAAATTGACCTGGGGGGATGAAAATGACAACAAGTGGATTTTTAAAAGGGTGGGTACAGTAACAGCATGTGATGTCCAAATGACACCGTCTCACCTGATAGAGATGGGGTATGGATTAGACAGATCAAATTTTCCAAATCTTCGAAGTTAAGGAGACCAGTACCTCCACCCTCTCCATGAAGTCGTAACGAGCCGAGGTGTGGCGACCACCAGTGAAATTAGTCGGGCCCAGAGGGCTGGCGGGAGTGGCAGTGTTCCTCAGGTTGCTCCACAAGTCTCCAGTCAGTGCCTTGTGGTGCTGTATACTGGTTAATGAGTAGGCAACAGAAGAAATGAAGTCTGCTTTGTTAACCGCAGCGGACTGGCAGTTCCAGAGACCAACTGGAATAGAGAGCGTTTGTTACGTAGAGGTCCGAGAGTGACAGGCTTTCGAGTTGTCGGCCAGCAGGCCTTCCTCCTCGACCGTACATTACGCGTGCTCTCGTGCTGATTGAGTAGCTAGATAGTAAGAGTATTAGACTTCGTCGCCGGTATTCCGGTTAATGCGATATATCGCAGGTAATGAATAGCCTGCCCGATATTGATCGTTATCGTGTGGCATCTTCCAAATTACCAGAGAATAATTATATATGTACCAAATTATTCAGAATTTGAAATGCATTTTAAGAAACTTTTCCATCAAAAACTGGTCAAAATGCACAACCACCGTTTAGTATGCTGCTTTAAAGACGCGTGAACTCTGATGTAAACAAGCACGCGACGAAAAAGCACATGGAGAAACACGGTGAGAGACGCGCTGAATTGAAAAGCACAGTCACTCTCTGCACAGCAGATGGCGCTAAACTGCAGCCCTTAACCCCTTTAAAAACCCCATAAATAAAAGCAGGTGCTACTTTCTAAACCTAAACATTTAAATAATATTAAAATAATATTTTATAATATTTTCATAATTTTTTTTTTTCCATTTTTTAATCTGGACTATAACCTGTCCTAGATTTTGTTTGAAAGTGTTTTTGAATTCTTTATTGTTCATTAACAACTTTACATTAGTTTCAGCTTCATTGGTTAACAAACTGCACAATGAATAATCTTCTGCAACAGTCATTAATCTTCAGGTATTCCAATAGTTAATAACACATTGTTAAAATCAAAAGTTGCAACTTTGTTGCTTTAATGAGCATTAACATGAGCTAAGAAGACTTGTATTTTTTATCAAAGATTAGTAACTTTTGTAGCAAATGTATCTATTGCTTCATGTGTGAATGTTAATGAACATTAACTAAGGGTTGAACTAATGAGGTCTTGATTTGTAAAGTCGAGCACCTACGGGTCTTTAAAGTTCGTTTTGGCACTTTAATCGGATGTAACATTTTTACCAATTTTACTTATATATTTTTTGTATTGCTTTATTGTATTTAAAATGTGTCAGTTATTTTGTTAAACGAAAAAAGTTATTTAACCTGTTATAATTGTATTCTGACCACTTTTTTAAAACTTAATTTTCAATAGCCGGTGAGTAATACCCGCCTAGACCGTGGTAAAACTTGATCAATTAATCGCAACATGAAAATTTGATGACCATTAAGGCATAGTTCGCGCTAGTCAGATGATCTGAACAGACACATAGAATAGCTACACGATGAACAAGAACCGTTTAAGGTATTAATGAGGACAGAGCTGTACAAAAAATTGAAGTGGGAATAGAAAAGCAATACTCAAGTGCCGCTGTCGGTGTCTTGCTCGGTGGGGAGTCGCGCAGGTAGTCGAGTTAAGATGGTCTTTACACTCGTTCGGTGCTTCACATCGAGGCGCTGCTGCGAATGCCTGCCGCTGTGGCACCTACCACTATATATACCCTTCCTTGCCTATAACCTGTGATTGAAGTCAGCATAGAAATCACAGTCCTTTCGCATATTTAGCACGACTGAAACTGTCCAGTTTCCCGTCCCCCAGACGTGGGAACGGCTAAAAGAATCGCAAAACCTAAACGCCTACTTCACACGTATTTACCAGGGTACCGATCACACAGTAATTAAAGCAAAGTTTCCCTAGCAACATTACTCATATTACCCGAGCACAATGTAGGCCTATTGCAGAGCATCACTTATATGCAACCTCATAATGTACGAAACTAGAAGCGATAGATTACCATGCCAACACAAACTGTATGGACAGGCAGAGTTCACACATGGTGTATTCATGAAACAAGTTGTATGATCGTGTCCAATACGCATGCTCATCATCGACCATGAACTCTCACATTGATAAATGTCTGGCTCGGCAGAAAAACAAATCATCATTTGGAATATCACGTCCCTAAACAGAAAAACACCCTGAAAAGCCTGGCCCCTAGGAGTTTACGACATGGAGAACACGAACAACTTCTTCCGGCCAAGAAGAGGAAGTAAATCTCATGAAAGAGTCGAAATCTCGATTGGGGACTTCCAAAACCACCCATTAAACGTCTCTGTAATTGCAAACACATTAGGCTATACATTTAATACTATATTATTATAGATTCCCCTACACCTCTACAACAAATATTAAATTTAACGGAATGTTTCAACACGAATTCCCAAAAAAGAACCAGTGTCAAGTGCAATCTTTACCAAGTGCAGTCTCGACTCTGTATATAAGAACGAAAACCCTAATTGGAAACTGCTAGATAAATATACTTCTATTACTACGAAATATGGACCACGGAGTCGTGGGGGTAGGCAAAACAAATCATTTTACAAAAGAATTTTGATGACAAAATGGCAGATCTAAATCAGAGACGATAATTTATCAAAGTTCTTTGATGTCAGACCCTACCAGTTAGATTACTTTAATGAGTTGAGTGTTATGACTGAGTTTTTTATAGATTGCAGTAGGGATCAGTCCACCAGAAAGAAAGTGATGCATCAGCATGAATTAACTCTGTGATTTTAAAGAGGAAAGTTAAAGGTAAACCCAGCTTTTAAACATGGGTGAGTCAGTAATGGATCCAGTTGATACACGGTGGCAGATTTAGATTTTTGTGACAAGTGGAACATGATTTCCTGTGCCCTGTTGTGAAGCTCTAAAATTAGTAGAAAAAAAAAATAGAAACAAGAATAAAAGGGAAGATAACCACTGGGACTTGAGAATTAGATGTATTTACAATCCGAGTTTGGTAGAAACCATGTTGCTGATGAATGAGTTAAATTAAAAGTGTTTCCTTGGTAAAAATAAGAGCATGAATGCTTCCACACAGCTTCACGCTAGAGTATATATGAGAGTGTGAAATAAAATCAGGTGGCTTTAAAAATAGTATAGTTTAATCCAACAGGAGAAAAGAGGATTTTGTGTTAACCCCAACAGGGAAAACCCTTTCCAGACACAAATTTAACTAGTTATAATAATCTGATTGTGCCAGTAGAAAGTGCAGCCTTGTAAAGGCTCTACGTTTGGGTAGCTACTTTTTTTGTATGATACTGCGAGATCCAGGTCCTTACATTACCGATCAATAATCCATTGGTCGACCCTTGAACCTTGATGTGAGTTTCTGATGTAAACCAGAGGTGACAGATAGTTGTCCAAACCAGAACACATTCCTGAGATTCAATGGAGCCCAAGGCGTCAGGATGATCATTTGTTTGGTAGATATCATTGTCCTGCTGAGACTAAATCATCAAGAGGTCCAAATGGATAGGCATAACAGGGAAGTGTGGAAACAAACAGCAAGTTGAGGCATTAATATTTCTAATATCTAATGAAAAGTAATAGTACAACTCCAGATTAAGCTTAGATACAGATAAAGAAAGACAATGAAGGACACATCACCAAGTGCCAGATCAGTGATAATTCAGAGGTAGTGTAATTATCGGGAATCCACAGCCGGAACATCAGCCTCAAATACAGCGTCTGACCTTTTGAATGATTTTTGCACCATTAATAAATTGCTGTAACCCAAACCTATTCCAAAATTGATAAAAACCTCATTTGAACATGCATTTTCTGCGTTGTTCTCATGATTATTAAAATCCCCAACCAAAAACCACATTTTTTCTGCGACCAAGGACACAGAAGGAGCATTCCTGCTAAGAACACTACGGATTGGCCATCTGATGGCCTTTACAACCACAGCACAGAAAGGTTGACAAGCTCCTATGTTTCGGCAGCAGCAAACAGATGTCAACTGATGTACATTTCTGTTACAGGAAGATAGTTTGTAACTTCAATTTTTACTTATGTAATATTGCAAGCCGCCCCAGGCCGGCCAACCGACATTACGGGGTTTTGCATGGATTAAAACATATCCAGGAGGAAAATTAGAATGAATTACATGAAAAAAAGAAAAAAAAACATATTTACTCCTTTGGCCAGTCTCAGTGAAACAAAGAAAATCGTGTCGCGTTATGATCCAAACCGGTCATATACACGTTGTCAGACCTCTGCTGGGGAAAAGTGGATGAATATTCCCATAATCCGATAAAAGTTTATCGTGCCCTTTAGCTCTCGCTGTGTTGTTGTGATAGCGCGCGTGTAGTTATCTTTAGTCTAACCACACTGTGACTCAACAATCCGAGTATGTTTCCTTGGAGGATGAGGGTTTTGAAGATCCTAATAGGAAATGGAAAATTATGGCCCTTGCAGCGACCAGGTTTTTAAAACTCGTCTCGTGAGATCCAAATGGTGGACAAAATCGTCACTCGGCATCGCTATACAAGAAATATCGCTGATATGCTTGCACAATGTAGAGAACGTGTACCTTTCATACAAGTCGCTGTCTGAGTATTGATACCAAACTTAGAGGAGGGAAGAATCACGGAATAAAAAATGAGCCGAGAATTAATCACAGTACAACTTCATAGCCAGGATAAGTGCCCCGTTGTGTCACGTCTCATCATAACGCGAGGGACGGACTGGCAGTGAGTTTATAGGCGAAGTCTGACAGTGCCGAAAGTCCTTCACAGATCCAGATAACGACGGGGAACAATCTACAGATAAGCAAGTAGCGGTAGACAAAATCTCGGTCCAAAAACATACAAAACTTGGTATAAAAATATTCCAACGCAGGTTGATAATTCGGAATAAAAATTTTAAAAACGCGAGATAAACACAAGTAAACTATAATCCTCCTCAGAGCAGTGGTTGCCTACCGTGCCAGCGTTCGCCCTGGAAGTGTCGATTCATTCCTTTTGGTTTTTTGGATTTTTCGGTACTTTAGGGGTCCAAACATTTCATCCTCATTCATCGTCCATAAATGACAGAAGATGAGGATTAAAAGGATGTCACAATAAGGAAATGCAAGCCAGTAAACCTTTCATAACATGATTAACGCTAGGAGTTGATTCTTGTCTAGTACGAGTGTATTATATGTGCAATTTACAATACTTTTTACTATTCTCCTGAAAGAATTAACATCTGTCACTCACACATCCTACTGGCCCCTCTCAAAATGTACGCTTGACACATGACTATGTACAAGAGCCAATTCAGATTCAATACTGTAATATTATTAAGCATGTAAAAATATGGTCGAAAGTTCTCTGTTAATGCAATCCCGCCTTTACGTCCCCAGTTAAATGAGGTATTAATACAAGGCATTGGCGATGCATGCAAATGCTGGATGACTTTGAGGCATGGAGAAGCTGGTCACGATGGATGTAGTTGCACAATGGCAAATACAGCAAGTGGTCGGCACTCTTTTCTTTTTAAAGTGAAATTTTATGGTAAATATAAGCTGATAATTTTCCTATTGTTAAAATTGCTATGCATTCAACTGTTGCCCTAGAAGTTGGTGAAGCTGCCACTGATAACAGTTGCATTGACATCATGAAATATCGTATACCTCTATCTTCTTTGATGTTGTTCCATTACTTCCTAAAGGTTTGACCTTTCCAGTAAGATCAGCTATAATATCTTACCCACCTTAATAATTAATTACAGCATGGCTTCACGGTTTGTTATACTTCTAACTTGGACTTTTGAACATGTTTTTTCTGGACTGTAATCCCAGCTATAAGCTCACTCCCACACCACTGTCGTTCTGAAGTTGTATGAATCTTCTTTCTTTCTGTGGAACTACAAAAGATATTGATGAAGAACATCCAGGGACCAAACGCAGCCATTGCATTTAGAAGTGGAGCTTATGGCTTAGTGTATTATGTTACTCATTAGGACCTACGTACCTAGATGATGTTCTAATCTCATTTATTTTAGGTGGGCCCACAATCTAGCTCCATAAGAGTGGCACTATGTATACATATGCGATGAAGGAATATGATTTACGAATTGAAACCTTTGATAATCTGGAAACTATGTCAACTAATAGCCCTAAGGTGAGTTCACAACTGACTGGTGAACTGAACAAAACACTGAAGATATTCCCTGCACCAATCAAGGTGCCCATGTTCGTTAGCAGCATCCAGAGAAAATTAAAAGGATATTAGCAGAAGCGTAGTTAATTTCATAATCTTGCTTTGCAACACTTAATTGCTTGTTAAAAATAACCAATAATTGTGGCCCAAATCAGACTCAGGAATAGGACTCTTGCACTTCTTATCCCAGTGTTTTAGGAGGAGTTTAGTCCATTTAGTGTTACAGAGTCTGAGCAGCTATGAGAACAAAACAAGTCCAAACCTGTCTGCTGCATCTCAAACACCAGAGAGAGAAATCACATCAGTCAGTGTGCAATTGAATTTGAGTGCAATGATCAGACCTTGCTCACTTCAGGTTATTTTGTTAGATTCTCAAATAGATTAGATTTGTTGAATGGTCCTTTGGGGGGGGTAGCCTTCTGCGTACTGCCAGTAGAGCAGAAAGTGTTTGCAATAGGTTTAACTATGACAAATGATGTAGGGAAATGAGGAGGCAATGAAGCTCATCTCATAAGATGACAGTGTTTAACCATTAGTGTGCATCCTAAAAAAATTTCTTCATTATTAGCTGTCACACGTAACAGGAGCAGGTTTCATGATCTAAATCAAGCGTTCTTATTAGCTGTTGGGTTGTGACCTTATATATTCTGGTTCGGGGTCGGATTGCAGACATGCGAGGGAATAAAACATCGGCTACCTTACAATTAATAGCAAATAGACCACCCTCTTAATGAAACGAGAGTACATTTTAGTGTCATCTTTTACAGATTTTAAAGATGGTGAATCATATGTTGTGTGATTTCATGTTTCTTCTTTTCTCAAATTTGGAGTGGGTACAACAAGCTGTTTCTGCATAGATAAGATCTCCCCAAAGTTGCAATGACTCTAAAGTCTCCAAACCATAAAGGATATGCATTCTATACAAACAGTTTAGGACTAAACCCCAAGACCCCAAAGATCGTTAAAAATGCCTTCATTTTAAACAACGCCCGCCCCCATATGTCACCTCCAACTACATCCATCGGTTTGGGATGATGTTGCAATAACACCACCCAAATGTTCTTGCAAAGAAAGAAGGCTTAACTTTTTAATTCCTCGCTGTAGTATATGTTAGCCACGCCCCGCCAATGTCGTGGTAGACGACTGGTGATTTGTTGTGACAATGCGAAACTCCTTGTGTTTGAACCCTCCAAAAGAGGACCACCACTAGAAATCCCGTGGTACAGTTTTATTTACAAACCACACTGTGCCCGAAACAGTTCCAAACCCAAATATTCAGATATGTTGGCAGGTCACAGTTTTACTGATGACTGTATCCTGAACCCTGGAAAGAACACCTTTTTGCCCCCACATGTTTGCCCTTTCTTGCACATTCCTGGGTATCTTAATTATTGAATACGACAGTATAAATGCACACATGCACCTTTTGTCTCTTGTACAGTCCTGGGATATCGTGAATATCTAAGACTACCAGTAATACTATTCTATTGCCCGTTATGTTCTGTTCTATATTTAAATTATTACAGTGTGAGTCTTTTTTAATATTTTAGTCTTATATTTTTATTGTTTTCCTTTTGATTTCATTCTTTTCATACCTATACTTTATGTATATTTGTCATCTGTATGTGTTCCGTTTAATAATTGCCCACTGGCCATGGAGCTACTCACATTTCATGCTGGTTCTATATGCTCTATATACTCATGGTAATGTGACGACAATAAAAGTCCTTGAATCTTTAAAGTAGTCCTACAATGCTGTCTACCAACAAAGGCTGTCCCCCCCCCCCCCCCCCCCCCCCCCCCCCCTATACACACAAAAAAAGTGGGGCAGTTCCAATTGTGCGAAAGGACAGTCTGGCGTTTCTGACTCACAAGCCTGTAAGTTACGTCTTTCATATTAAAAGATGCTCCATTTTTTTTTTTCTTTCTCCTTCTTTTCATATTACAGGATGCTCCTGTATCTCCAGTGGTAGAGCATTGCGTTACTAAGCGCAAGGTTTGGGGTTCTGAGTTCCCCGATTAACCATCGATGCTGAGGAATTAAAATTGATAGCCGGAATTGCCCTGTAAGTTCGATTTGGATAAAAGCGTCTGCTAAATGCATCAATTTAATTTAATTTAATGTCCAAAAGAATTTTGCCACTGAGGATTTCAAATGCTAGATTTGAGGCAATGTAGAGTATCGCTTGTTTGTTTCTCTAGGTCACAAAACATTGTTTTCTGTTTTACACTGTGCGATATGCAACTCAACGTGTTGAAAATATAGTGTAATTCATTATAATCAGTAATTAGTCCCCCACTGGATGCAACAACTGCCTCATTGTAATAATAAATGGTTTATTGGTATTTGGGTCATCACGCCGTGCTTTGCGACAGTCATGGCAAAGGGGCGTAACCATTTCTGTCACACACTTCAAGCAGTATGCAATCACATGCACTGGAATAGCTGGCCAATCAGTGTATACCGCGCCTTTCATAACGATAAGGTTTGTAAAAAATTGACACATTTCAGAAAGGCAGGCAATAGAGGAGCAACATACAGTGGACAGGATGGAGGAAACCCCAATGTACTAAAAACACATTGCATTTACACCAAATACACAAAATAATGTTCATTTTTTAGCAACATCATATGATCCCCCTTTTAAATGAATATGAGACTTAAAAGAGTATTTCACCCCAAAATTCGTTCTGAAAATGTACTTTACGTTGTCCTAACCATCCAAGAATGCAAGAAGAGTTTGTTTCTTCTTCATCAGAACAGATTTTAGAGAAATTTAATGTCACATCACACACGCTAATCAAGGAATTCTTTTAAAAAAAGTGTGCCATCAGAATAAAAGTTTTAAACAGTTCATAAACGATCACAATAATCCACAAGTAATCCATATGAGCTCAGTCCATGAATTAACATCTTGTGAAAGCAAAAAGCGTTTGCAAGAAAACAAATCCAATCAAGGCATTTTTAACCAAATCTACCACATTTAACCACATCTGATGCAAACTCCATACTGCATAAATATCTCTTTCCTCCAGTGAAAAAGTCCATCTGTTGTTGTCTTTCTTCACATCAAAAATCCACCGAAAATATTTGTTTAGATGTGTTTTGGACTGTGGTAAATGGTGCCTAATCTGGGCATATGTCTCTCCTGATTATATACTTTTTTCACTGAGAGTGGAAAGCAACATTATGGATAGAGGAACTCAATTTTTATTCAGAAGAAGCAGTTTGAAGATAAAGACTACATTAAAACACAGCTGTTCATTGACTGGAGTTGTGTGGATTACTTGTGGATTTTTTGTGATGTTTTTTATCAGCTGTTCTAGACTGCTGTTCTGAGGCCACCCATTCACTGCAAAGGACCCGTTGATGTGCTAACAAAATAGGGTAAGGAAAAAGGCTGGTTGCATTAAAGTCCCTTTCCATCCTAAATTAAGCTTCTATTGTATTTTGGTAAACGTTCATCCGTCACCTGTTAGAAGAAGCCAAATCAGGCAGATGCCAACATGGACAGGTTGGCGCGTGACATGCTGTCATCCATGTAGCCCGATTTTCGATGTCCAGTGTAAAGCCAGGGTCCTGAAACGAAACCAGCTAAGAACTACTGATGGTAGTAATAGTTACATTTGATGTGGGCTGCAGGGAAGCTGGCATTTCAAATTCTCGTTTCAACCACTACAGTGGTGAAGTTTTACTTCAATGGGCTGGGTTGTTCTGGACTATGACTAACAATGCGTTTGCATCAGATAAGGCTGATAAAACAACTACCAAACAATCTCTTAGGGGTTTAAATGGGGATCATACATAGAATTCTGGTATTTTCACAGAAGAAAAGGATGTTCTTGGCTATAAAACCCACTGATTCTGATCCAGTAACAGCAGAGGCTGAGTGGGGCAGAATAATGTCCTCACATTTTTTACATTTAGATTTGCATTTTGTCATTTTAGGAAGTTTGTGCTTTTATCCAATGCCGACTTACAAGTCTCAGTTGGTTCTAGGACAGTGCACATAGCCAGGATTTATTTTTTTTTTTTTTTTTTTTTTAAATTAGACCAAAACGACATCCTTCGATAGGTAAGTGCTTACTATTAATATGGTCAGGTGATGGCCAAAAAGATTTGTCTTTAGATGTTTTTTGAAAGGGCTGAAGAATCAGCTGCTTTGTATTGAGATCATCAACAGTTCATTCCACCAGTTGGGGGACAGTCCAGGAAAAAAGTCCATGAGAGTGCGTTTTTTGCCTCTTTGGGATGGCACCATGAGGCGTCATTCAATTGCAGAACTGTGCAGATTCTGGAGGATGCTAGGGTCTGAAACTAGTTGAGTTTAGGTATTGTGGGGCCACGCCAGTGGTTGGTCTTGTAAGCAAGCATCAGTACCTTGAATTTGATGCGAGCGGCTATTGGCACAATCCAGTCCAAGTTGATGAAGAGATGTGTGACATGAGCTTTTCTTCGGCTCATTGAAGACCACTCTCTGGCTGCTGCATACATCCTGAATCAGTTGCAGAGAGCTTGATTAGTACCTGCAGGAAGCCCGCCCAAGAGAACCTGCTTCTCTATTATAATTAATTAATTATAATTAATCGCTCCCATTATAATCAACGAGTCTGTTCAAGTTCAAGAACCCAATGTGGTGCCATCATTCAGTTTTTTGGACACTCGATTTCTATTTTTGTCAAGTAGCACAGCTACAGCATCACTTTATTCACTTTATTTATGACTTTTTATACGTCCATCATGTTATAAATGGTCCTGCTACCAGTATGGGTTATTTTAATTTTTGGTTTTATGATTTATTAATAACTTCTATGGTTACATTCGAGCCAGCTTGTGAGATGCTAAAATAAATTGAATAATGCTAAAATTAACTAAATATGAGTAAGAATCACATCGATTAATTTATTTAGAAAACCATTATTTAAAATACCATTCATACAGTGACTTAAAAAAAAAAAAACCTCTGAAAGCTATGATTACTGTTTTAATTTCTCTTATTAAAATGACAAGGCAAGATAGTAAAATGGTTAAGTGGTGCGACTTCCCCCAAAACGTAATGATTATGGAAATTACTAATGAATCATTGTGTTATATTAAGAAGTCATTAATTATATTCATGAAGTTTTCTTAAAAAGTTTTCAAAAATATGTATTTTAAACTGTATTTTTACTTTTCTTTGTGATCTGACTCTCTCATATGTAATAGGGCATACTTCTGTTTCCTCAAACCTGCAGTATTCATTTTATATTCATTCAGAAAATGATTGCTGTTGTGGCCCACAACAATTTATAAAAATATTTTCAGAAGCCAATCACATCATTGGAATGTGAAGGGACTAGATTACAGTCAGAGCCCTTCCTCTATGGCAGGAGTTAGCAAACTTTTTTGTATGAACCCCTGTTATCTTTACTAACTATTTTCTTTTCTCTGATGTCAGTTAGTGGCATGTGACATGCAAGTAAACGATTAAAGGATATGCTGCATATATAATGCATTAAAATCCCAGTGGATGCAGAAATCAAGAGTTTGTGAGAAGCAGCCTTTACTGTCAAACAAACCGCACAAAAGAGATGTTTGCACCCCAGGCTTCCGATTTCAGCCAAAAATAAAACTGTTAATGATAAGAGTGATTAAAACGATTTTCGAAGGTTCATTTTTTTCAAGAGGTAACTCCTTTACATGATATGTGACCAACCCACCATGCAAGTGGTGCAGAATGCGGCAACTACTACATATAAATGGAATTAATAAATATGCCATTCTCAGTTAAGCTATATTGTCATAATATCTCAAGCAGTAATTACGCAACTGTGGACAAAAAGTGGTTGAAAAGACAATGGTCTTTTCTGTTTGAAGTGAACTAGTGACCTGCCTCTCACTCTCAGTTCATCCTCACAGGCTTTCATAGAGTGTAAACTGGAGCTGTTCTTGTCAACACACCGTAAACACACACAAACAGAGTGTGAGCGGGAAGAATTGACATGCTGCTCACGACTCGTGTGGGGAGACTCAGGCTTTCATCCAGCACTGTGCTGTTCTGCTGAACTGGTTGACAATGAGCAACAAAGATGTTTTATTTAAAAAAATAATTCAGCTATCAGAATGAGGACACAAAAGATATACTGTTTACATGTTGCCATATGATTATAATGTAAAAAGAGGCAAACTGAATCAAATGATGTAGGAAAAAAAAAAAAAAAAAAAAATTCAGAATGAACTTTGCTGGCTTCTCAAGTTTTAATAGTTTATAGTTAGGGGTGTAAGGGAAAACGAGTCAATTTAGCTCAAAGGAAATTATTTTTTTTGATTTTATAGGGAATTTGAACAGAATCACTGTTTTGCTGTTGATCAACTGAATCTGCCAGCGATTCATTGAACGAGCCGTATAACATCAACCCTGCAGTGGATATTAAAATCCAAAATATAGTGAAAACACTATTAATCAGCACAGTAACACAATCGGCAGGTTTAAGACATTATCTTGTAAGCACAAAGCACAAAACACAAGACACTTCTCTTTTCAATGTAAATAAGACTTTGCTGGATAAATCTAAGACAATATAAAACTAATCTAACACATAAACACATGGCTCACACATTCACACAAGTGAAGAAAGAGAGAAAGAGAGGAAAGAAAGAGTTTAGGAGATTGAAACTGTGAAATTCCAAGTTTATAGCAATATGTGCAATTGCTTAGACCTGAACAACCATCAATCATTTATTTAACCCTCGCATTGAGTTTCTCAATGAGGTTAAAATTTATATTAAATGCACCCGTTCAGAAACTCTCAACAGGAAAGAAAGAAACTAAAGTAAGAGAAAGAAAAGAGTAAAGTTTGACGAGACTATAGGTGGCGTTTCTCCTCATGGTTTTAGAGGAGCTGCTGGCATGTTAGCCTGAGCATGTTGGAACGGCGCTCGAAGAATTCACTGGCCAAAAAGCATGGATAAAAGCCCTAATGCAAAAAGTGATGACTAAAAGCAATGGTCAAAAGCCGACAAGGCAAGAAGCATAATTTGATGGTGTGGCTGAGTATTTAAACCGGGCTGTTGGACACATCCCAAATGGTGTCTTTGACCAATAAGAATTGTCTTAGCTTGGGGTGTCGATATGTTTCTCCTCCCAATACATACTGTAAATCAACATGTTATCATATCAGTCACATGGTCCGAAATTTCCCTTGCACAAAATAATTTGGACATGATTTCTATAACAAGAATATAATACATTTAGCAGACACTTTTATCCCAAGCAACTTACAGTGCATTCATTCTAACATTTTTTACCTAACATGTGTTCTCTGGGAATCAAACCCACAACCTTTTGCCCTGCTAATGCAATGCTCTGCCACTGAGAGAGACCACACACAACACACACACACACACACACACACACACACACACACATCCAAAGCACACACACACACACACACACACAATCAATTTTTACCTACCATGTGTTCCCAGGGAATCAACCCCCCAACCTTGCGCGCTTCATAACACAATGCTCTACCACTTGAGCTATATATTTCATAGATATATAAACCAACCATGCTATTTGTGTAACTGCATTAGACTATGTCTGCAAAATGTATTTGAATATAACTAAATCTTGTCCACCCCCTAGCAAATGTTTATTTTCTGACTTATCAAAAAAAAAAAAAAAAAAATGGTTTTTGTGATATTAAACAGTTCATGATCTCTTGATAGTCCATAGGTGCTTTTGAAAAGTATGAATGTGAATCCAGAAGCATAAACAAACCAGAAACCAACCTGAACTTTAGAGCTCTTGTGTTGATGTTTGTGACATGCTCTGTTTGAACCAGGGACTCTGTGGAGAGTCCACAAATCGTTCACACTGGAGAAACATGGCACCACAGCAGGTTTGGTGTCTGCAGCCTCTTTCTCCTCTCAGTAAACAGGCCAGGGTGCCGTAGCTCATCCAAGAACAGATTTTTTCATGCAATGTTTAAGCTCTGCAAATCCTGACAGAGTCCAGTTCAGGTACAAAAACCTGGAACTCATAATTAAAGATGCGGGTAAAGTAGGCTGCCACCCTCAACCTAAATCTCCACCCTTAGACAAAACTGACTGGCCAAAATGGAAAGGAAACAAAAAAAAAAAAAGAGGGAAAAACAGGTTTAATTACCCAGCTGTTCAAGACTGATCAGAATATTTGCTAATAGAACTCAAATTATACAAACTGGATATGGGCCTTTGCATGTTAATTAATAATTTGACTGCTCTCCAGTGAAAATAATAATTCCCGTTCCATAGCATTCAACACTGAAGAGAACATTGCTCCACTTAGCTAAATCGTTACTTTTAAGGAGAGGAGTTGAAGACAACACTGTGGCATTTGCTGGTGAATAATGTACATCACAACAGCTAAAAGGATGCCAAGAACTGTATGATCAACGAATACTCAGCGCTCAGCCACAGGCTGTCTGGGGGTCAAGTTCTGTCCACACCCTCTCCACTTTAATGTGCGATTCTCAAGAGTTTTGAAAGTCAGAGAAATGGTATTGATATTTCAGAAAATGATATGAATATTTCATCCTTTGGAATTATGTAAATACTCTCTCTGGCCAAATGTAGAAATGTATAGGTCAAGAGAATGAAATGGATAAGAGATAAATGGAAAGTCGTCCGTTTCCGCTCCTAGTCAACATTCTTTGACCTTCTTTTCTCGCCTAGGGTATTCCCATATTGATTTTTCCAGATTACCCCAGATTAACGGCTGTTATCAGCCCCCCATGCTCAATACCATCTAAAACTCACTTTCCTCTCTGTTTGTCTTCAAGTCCTTAATATTTACCAATGCTCACACGTTCAGTGTAGCCTCAACCCACCCGCTGCACTTCCACCTGACCCACATCAGCAGAGACGACAGGTCACCAGATTCTGCTCAGTCTTGCCCAAAGAATAAAAATCAATTCAATCTCTGGACTTTTAGATAACAGTTATTGTATTTGCTTGAGGAGTAAATGGATTTGAATTGATTTGATGGACAGGGGTGTCATGCCCCCTTTTTTTTCCTGAGTGGGCAGTAGTGGTGGTTACGGCTCACTTGGTACCAACATGTAACATTACTCACCCAAGATCATAATTTGTAGTACTATATGTATGAATTTGATATGTACTTTAATATTGAATATACAAATGATAAGAAAATAATAATTATTAATATAAGTGATTATGACTGGCTGGGCTCTTAATTTTACCATTAGTTTTCTCTTATTTATTTTTTATTTTATTTTATTTTATCAGCATTCTGAATATTAAAAAAGAAAAGCACACGAAAACTGCATTTACATGAACAGATTAACATGATAAAAAAAAATACAGTAAAACAGCTATATTTGAAATATTATTACTATTAAAATAATAATTTTCTATTAACCCTATCTCAAAATATAAGATTTTGCTGATTTTGTGCTCGAGAAATATTTCTCATTTTCAATGTTGAAAAGAGTTTTTGCTGCTTAATATTTTTGTTCAGGATTCTTTGATGAATAAAATGTCAAAAGAACAGTTTTTATTTGAAATAGAAATTGTTTTTTGAGCAGCAAGTCAACATATTAGAAAACAGTTCTTTTAAATTGTAATAATATTTCAAAATATTACTGTTTTACTGTATTTTTGATTTAAAAAGACAGTCAATAAGATGACTATAAGACCTCTTTTAAAAACATTAACAGATCTTTAGTGTATAATTGCTATAAATTGCCTATTTTTTTATTCTTAAAATTCCATAAAAAGTTTTTTCTTTTTTCTAGCACACTAACTAAAGTTTCCGAATCCAGCAAGTATCTTAGCAAGGCTGTTAGTTTGAATAACCCATGTAATACGAGCCAGAAAAGTGATGCAGCAGAGGAGGTTTTGCTGGATCGGTGTTTTTTTTTTTTTTTTTTTCTGTTTTTGCACAGAATTGCAAAAGGTCAGTTATGGACAGAATTCCTTAGAGAGCTGGTGATGTTTCCCAAAATCAGCTGACCAGCTCTCTTTATCTGTGTTTCCTGAGTTTTTCTCACTATTATGATTTTGATCATGTCACCAGAAGCATTTGTTCCCCCCAGAGCAACAGAATAACACAGAGAGCAGCATGTACAGTACAGCCAATGCTGAGCAAAAGCAAGACCATTAACTCATGGCTTATGGAGTCATACCTGATGGCAAAAAGTTACAATTCGTCCCTTAAAATCTCCAGATCAAGTGTTCAGCTGCCAACAAACCAAAAGATAAGAAAACTTGTAGTTATATTTGTAAGGGTATTGTCACTAAGGGAGAGAGGTTTGTGTTCTGGCTACACACACCTACGTGTAACAAGCCTTCAAAAAAGGAAAAGACCACTCAACAGAAACAACAGCTTACTTATTGTCAGAACAGGGCTCTAGAGAGAGAAAACAGAAATTGGATCTTGACAAAAAAACATCTTATTTCTCCAAATAAATTTTTCTAATTTCTATTTCTTGATCTTTTATTTTTGTCATAGTATCTGTTCTTTGATCAGTTCATTTATTTCTGTTCTTTAGTGTTATCAGCTTTTCTTTCATATTTTCACACCCCAGGACTGTTTGTTGTGTTTTCAATCCCCCATGTGCTCTTGTGTGGACTCAGTTTTTCTGTCTATGACTGATTGTCATTTGGTTCAGGTGTGTCTTGTTAATGATCCTCATTTACCAATGTATTTAAGTTGTGTTTCAGTTTTCAGAGAGTCTTCTGTGTTCCCTTGTCTGGTCTACTACGTCACCCTACATGTAATCCTGCCTGGCCGTCCTGGTATTTGCCCTATTGTGGATTATTAAAGACTATTTGCATTGTTCATCGCGTGTTTTCTTTCATTTATTTATGTGTCTCTGCCTCGGGCTCCACCACCCACCTGCTCCGCTACTGTCGGTTGGTCCCCTGGGGGCCAGCATCCTTTTCCTCCACCCTTGGCTCCTCCCCTCTATCAGCTCTACCATAGGCCACCATCCTGGCTGGGAGCTGGGTCCCGGCTGGCCCCTCCTGCTTCTTCCTGTCTTCTCCCTGGCTCCTCCCTCCTTCTGATCCGACCTGGACTCTCTTTATCGTCCTCCTCATGGGTGTCCGTCCTCCGCCTGAACCTTTACTGTTTGCCTGCCTTCCTGCCTTTATCATTTGTTCTTTGTATTTTAAAAAGCTATTAGGCCTGTTTATTAAAGGATATATATTATAAAAGCTAATAGGCCTGTCTTTTTAAAAGAAAATGTGGAAAAAGCAATATATGGATAGAGGACATATTTTAGCTGTAAGCAAAAATTAGAAGTTATAAACGTCTTACTGATGGGTTTGTTTCTTACAAAACATGCAGCGTTTTACTTCAGTAATATGTTAAGTGATGCACTGAAGTCGTGAGGATTATTGTGATGTTTTTATCAGCTGTTTGGACTTTCATTCTGACGGCACCCATTCACTGCAGAGGATCCATTGGTGAGCAAGTGATGTAATGCTACATTTCTACCAAATCTGTTCTGATAAAGAAACAAACTCATTTACATCTGGGATGTCCTGAGGGTGAGTACATTTTTAGGTAAATATTTCTCTAAAGCTGTTTGCTCACAAAACTTTTGCGTTCCCCTGAGAAATTTTGCGTGGAATGCAAAACTGGTGATATAAATAATAATAGAGGTGGGAGGAAACCTTTAGGGGCTCCATAATACGGGACATAAATGAGATGAGAAGAAAACATTTATTTCAGTGCAACAAATCTTTGGCATTCTCTAAGGAAAACTGGTGATGGAAATATATGAGTTAGATATGAGATAGAAAAACTATATTTCAAATGCAAAGTTTTTTGGGTGAAACACAGTACTTTTTGCAAGAGAATGCAAAGTTTCTTCGGGGAAACTCAAAAGTGTGAAGCCCCGAGTCATTGAAATATATTTTTTTTCTCCCATCTCATATTTTTTCCATCACCAAGAGCTCTGTATAAATGAACATTTGGAGTAGTTGCAACCCAGAGGTAAACTCAACTTTACTTCTCAATTAATGCTAATGCAACAACTTAGGTTTAATAAACTGACCTTTCTCAGAAATATTCAGTAATTTTAGCTTCACATCCTCTTTTCTGTTACTTCTTTTCTAGTGAGCAGATTTTCGTTTGTTCTCTGTCAACATGACTCACAGATTAAACTTCTTGCATCTGTGCAGATTCAGAACATGCAGCAGAATAGAGGATCAGATGGGTTTTTGAAAGTGAGTGGAAAAGACCACAGACTGAAAATATTAAAGGGGTCATGTGGTGCAATTTCTATTTTTTCTTTTCTTTAGTGTGTTATGTAGCTATTTGTGCTTGTATAAGATCTGCAGAGTTACAAAGCTCAAAATCTCCCACAAAAGGATTTATTCTATCTAAAAGAGAAGGCTGACATGTCTATGCCACGATGTGGAAATGCCGCCCAAATGTTAATGCAAAGAAAGAAGGCGTGGTTTCAGGAACTGCAGTAGTGTTGATGCAGCCATGTCAGGGAGATGCTGTGTGTTTCTATGCAAAAGCACTTTATTTTGGCCTTTCAAAAGTAGATGCAATGAGGAATCATTGATTAAGATTTATTTACAACAGAACCGCACGACCCAGATGTTCGAATTTGAACGCATTTTATGGACGACAGTTTTGTGAACATAGGAGAGTTAACCTACAAGGCTGGCTGTGCAAAGGCTATTTAAAAAAAGGGTCAATTCCGACTTTGCTATGACAATCTGATGCTTATTCTGAATCAGCTACTGTAAGTATGTTCCCTTTCAGTTGGTCACTCTTGAAGTCACGTCGGTGACCGACGAATTGGGATCTCACTTAGAGAGACCAATCTACTTTGAGTGTAAACTAAACGAGCCAATGCACATTGGCATGCGATTATTGCATCCAGCTGTCACTGATCACAGCATGAGCATAAAAATGCAGCAGGTGCAACACATACCAGCTTTACGCTTCGGAGCATTTCCCTCAAAGAGCCTATTTCTCTAAAAGAGCTTACAGGGGTGCGTCTTTGTAAAGATGATAGATCGTCTTTTTAAAGATGCTGTTTCACCCGTGTGTTTCTGGATGCGGTCGTTACCCTGGCGCCGATGATGGGTTGCGATCGCTGCCTCACGTGTCTGGGCATCAAGCACACCGAGGTGGCCTTTGTGAATGAGTCATGTTCCCATTGTGGGAATATGACGATTGTTGGAGATGTTGGAGATGCTGGATTTGCTCCATTGGGGCGGAGCTCCATTGCCTCTACCACGATCTAGTGCTGCCAGGCGAGGGCTACTTCTAGCAGTAGCACAGGTGGTTTGAGGGTTACAGTGGTGGCAAACCTCTCAGGCAAACCAACCCCTCGGGGGACCATCGCTCCTCTAGCGCCTCACAACCAGTTGAGCTGCCAAAAGAAGCACCCAGCCCACCTTGCTGGCTTCTGCGGACCATTAGCCTTGGCTGTGCAATTTAGTTCACCTGGCATCCCACCAAGTTCAATGGCATCCGCTTCACAACAGTGAAGGTGGCCGATTCTCCTGTCTTCCTGGCGAAGGATGCGATAGAGCCTGTCACTCCAGCTGGTATGAATACAGGGTGTTACAGCCCCTACTTCATTGTACCCAATAAAAAGGCAGTGGGTTACGACCAATCTTGGACCTGCGTGTCTTGAACCAGGCCCTTCCTGGTTACCATTCAAGATGTTGATGCAGAAACACATCTTCTTGTGCATCTGTCCCCGAGATTGGTTTGCAGTGATCGACTTGAAGGACGCATACTTTCATGTACCGATCCTTCTGCACCACAGACCATTTCTGTGGTTCGCGTTCGAGGGATGTGCATATCAGTACAAGGTTCTTCCCTTTCGGCTGTCCCTGTCTCCCATGTCTTCACGAAAGTTGTGGAGGGGGCTGTTGTTCCCCTCAGAGAGCAGGGTGTTCACATCCTCTCGATGATTGGCTTATACTAGCAAAGTCTCGGGATCAGTTGTGTGACCACAGGGACCTGGTGCTCCGGCACCTCAGCCCAGTTGGGTCTTCTGGTCAACTGGGAAAAGAGCAAACTCTCCCCGACACAGAGGATCTCTTTTTCTCAGTATGGAGTTGGATTCGGTCGAACAGACAGCATGCTTCACAGAGGAACGTGCGCGGTCGGTGCTGAACTGCTTGAATTCATTCAAGGGCAGGATGCCGGTGCCACTGAAACTATTTCAGAGGCTCCTGAGGCATATGACAGCTGCAGCGGCAGTTACGCCACTAGGGCTGCTTCATATGAGACCGTTTCAGCACTGGCTTCATGGCCGAGTCCCGAGGTGGGCGTGGTAGTGCGGGCACCCACCAGGTCCAAGTTGTACACCAGCCTGTCGCCAAAACATCACCCCTGGTAATTTCCTCCAGGCCTGAGTGCCCCTAGAACAGGTCTCCACACATGCTGGGGCCATGTACAACAGGCATGCAGTGTCGAAGGGGGTATGGACGGGCCCCCCAGCTGCACTGGCATATCAATTACCTAGAGTTGTTAGCGGTGTGCCTTGCCTTGAACCATCTCAAAGGGCGCTTATGAGGCAAGCACATGCTGGTCCGATCAGACAACACAGTGACCATTGCGTACAACTCACCCGCCACCTCCTCCTTTGTAGTCGGAAGGTTCTGAGGTCACTTTGTGCCATTCAAATTCTGGGTCTGCTCAACCATATGGCCAACGAGCTGTCACAAGCTACACTCCTGGGAGAATGGAAACTCCATCCCCAGACGGTCCAGCTGATTTGGAGACATTTTGGAGCTGCTCAGGTAGACCTGTTTGCCTCTCCAGAAACCTCTCACTGCCAGTTGTTCTACTCCCTGATTGAGGGAATACTCAGCACTGATGCACTGGCACACAGCTGGCCGCGGGGCCTGCACAAGCATGCATTTCCCACAGTGAGCCTTCTCGCACAGACTCTCGCATAGTGCATGGTCGAGGAGCAGGTCACTGATTGTGGTGCTGTATTGACCAAGCCGGATCTGGTTCCCGGAACTAATGCTCCCTCACGACAGCCCCCTCCCTGGCAGATTTCTCTGAGGAAGGATTTACTGACTCAGAGGACAAGGCACCCTGTGGCACCTGCATCTAGATCCTCTGGAAACTTCATGTCTGGTCCCTGGACGGGACGCGGATGATCTTGGTGACCTACCCTAAGAGGTAGTGGACACCATCACTGATCAGGGTCGTGCTTTCCTTTTTTGCAGCAGCAAGGGTTGGGAGCGAAGGCTGTCCCCCTCCACCATTAAAGTCTATGTCGCTGCGATTGCTGCTAACCATGACCCCGAGGAAGGAAAGTCGGTAAGGAAGCATGACCTGGTCATCAGGTTCCTTAGGGGGGCGAGAAGGTTAAATCCTCCCGGGCCCTCCTCCACACCATCTTGGGACCTGTCTCTGGTGCTTAAAACACTACAGTAGGGCCCATTTGAGCCTTTGCAGTCAGTTGAGATAAAGTTTCCTTCAATGAAAACTCTGCTCCTGCTTGCATTGGCTGCATCAAGAGGGTAGGGGACCTGCATGCATGACGTTTTGGTCGACGATTCGTGTCTAGAGTTTGGGCCGGCTGACTCCCAGGTAATCCTCAGGCCCCGGCCCAGCTACGTGCCCAAGTTCCCACTGCTTCCTTCAGGGATCAGTGGTTAGCCTGCAAGCACTGCCCCCGGAAGAGGCAGACTCAGCCCTAGCTTTGCTCTATCCCCATCCGTGCCCTTGGGATGCTATGTAAACCGGACACAAAGCTTTAGGACCTCAGACCAGCTCTTTGTCTGTAACAGAGGCTGGGAGAAGGGGGAAGGCCGTCTCTAAGCAGAGGATGTGCCCTGCCCTACTCAGGTTGCGAGCCTCACTCTACTAGAATTGTTGCATTCTCCTGGGCGTTGGCTCATTGCGCCTCACTGACAGATATTTGTAGAGTTGCGGGCTAGGTGACCCCCAACAAATTCACTAGATTCTACAGCCTTCGTGTGGATCCGGTATCCTAGTGTGTTCTCACCTCAAACAGGTAGAAGCACTGAGAGGCCCCAGTTATTGTTGGCTTGCTATAACTGCTCCAGAGTGTCCATACTGTAGACCTTGTTGAGCTCCTCCATCCCCTCGGCAGCCAGACATGGCAGAACATCCCGGTGCCAGAGCCAGATGCGGCAGAACATCCGGTGCCAGGTATTTGGTTGATGTATGTTTGAAGTCCACGGTATAGCCTCAGAGCCCGTGTTTCCCTGGCAGATTTCTGCCATGTCCAAAAGGGTTTCAATTAGAGGTTAACCGATTGATTAGCTGACCGATTACATGGCCAATTTTTGGCATTTTTTTAATTAATCAGTATCGTCTGATTGTGCTGCAAATTAGGCCAATTTATAGGCAGGTGCACTGACGGGTAGCTAAGCGTGATTGCAGAACTCCCTTTGAGGCTGCTTGAGAGACAGAGCAGCTCACACTCTGAAGCAGCGGCTTGTTCACACACAGCTTCAGCTAATGGCAGGGCAAAACAGCCCGTTTCGAAATTACGTTTTACCCTACTAGAACTGATGCTAGAAAGTTATCATATTCATAAGTGCAACAAGTCATTTGCATGTAAAAGTAGAAACACGTTAAATTCAGATGAAACTTCTGTGCTGATTATAACGTGCACGTTAACTTTCCTCATGAAATGTGTGTGTAGGTCCAAAAATATCCTCCACGATGTCATCACTCGTGGTCAGCGCACTCTTAAGCAGTTATGAGCAGCAGTCTGTGTAATATGTGTGAAATCTTTTATTTTTGTTTTTACTATGGCCATTTGACTTATAGCAGTGTCCAATGTTTCCCATACATTGAGTTATTTGTGATGACTCGCCACAAATAGATTTTCCAAAAGGCTTATAATTCGTTGACTAAAATGAGTGCTTCACTTTTCAGAACTGAAATGCAGCGCGGGTGTTTTTATATGAATGTAGCTTTGAAAAGAACCAACTGTCTTCAGAAAAGCTTCGATATCATTTTCATTTTGTCTTTCCTAATATTGCCTGATAAAGTAGCGTTTATGAGCAGTGCTTATTTGATTACAGCCGTTACCGGCGTTTATGGCTATATCTCCGCTTCAACAGCGCCTCCTGCTTGCAGGATTAATTAATTTGCAGCCTGTGGGAAACACTGGTGTCTGTCAATAAACATAAAACAAAATCGTGCTTCAGAACTGTTTTGAGAAGGTGCTTAATTTTGAGACATGTATTATTACTCTAAATTGGGCTACTACTATTATAACTTTCTTGTACCCTGCAATAATAATTTGCTCAAACTCACTTTTATAAGATGAATGAAAAAAAAAAGCAAATCGGCCAAACATATCGGCCAAAAAAATTGCCATCATATATCGGGCATCGGTTGCCCAGATTTATAAATATTGGCATCGGCATCGGCCAGTGAAATACCCTTATCGGTCGCCTCTAGCATCAATCACATCTAATCTTCCATATGCACCTTAATGGATGTTCATATGTGTAAGTGCTTCCGAAACCTCTTTCGGGAAGGATGGAGCTTCCACAACATTCCTATTCCAAGTGGTATGGGTATGTTTTCCCATGGCGCTTTGGTAGGGATCCCAATTCATTGGTCACCGACATGATGTCGAGAGTGACGGACTGAAAGGGAACATGTCGGTTACGTATGTACCCCTCGTTCCCTGAAGGAGGGAATGGAGATGTCATGTCCCATCCCCACGGCTGCTGTGGTGCCACCACTGAACGGCTGGGTCACCTGCTCGGCTCCTCAGCGAAAATCTGGTATGCGTTGCACCTGCTGCCTTTTTATGCTCACACTGTGATCTGCGGCAGCTGGATGAAATAATCGCATGCCAATGTACAATGGCTTGTTTAGTTTACACTTGAAGTAGATTGGTCTCTCTAAGCGAGATCCCAGTTCGTCAGTCACCGACGTGATGTCTCCGTTCCCTCCTTCAGTGAACGAGTGTGCATGAGAGAGAGACAGGGTCACATGATAGTGGAGTCAGCTTTCTTAATCGCAGCTTGTGTACTGCAAATACATACAAGCATCATCACTGTGATCACAGCTTGTGTCTGTTCCCTTTTCATGTTTGAACTGATATGGTTAAAACTAAGGACATGATTTACTGTCTTTACATTTATATTGAAAGCTGATGTTGTATAAAAGCAGACTGTGCTTGTCGGAAGGAGGGGCTTTGTAGAAACAAAACGGACGTGATTGAGAGAGGCAGGGCATAGAGGAGCTACAATAATGTACAGTATTTGAAAAAGAAATTGTTTTTCGAACATAAAAGCATGTCAACATATTCTGTTACACCAAATACACAAAATAATGATCTTTAAAACACATAGAGCACAATTTGTTTGTTTATTTTTGTTAGAACATAAAGCACGTTTAATGTATTATAACATTCAATATAAATCACATTTCTTTTAAAATATGCCTATCTTGTAAAATATCACATTTTAATTTATTTCTCAGGTCACACATTTGCTTTGGAATGCCAAAAAAACAACAAAAAAAAAAAAAAACAAAAAAAAAAAAACAATCAAACATATATTCATAAATCAATAGGTGTGTTTCAATAAATAGCAAGCCTTTATTCACTATTGTATTTGTTTTCTTTACAGCTCTTCTATCTGTATGTCGCTAACACCCATTTAATCTAGAATGCAAAGTATTCAGATTTAGGTTTTTTTTTTTAGGATGCTGCGGGAAGAGGGGGGCTAGTGAGGCCAGCAGGGGGTGCTCACCCTGTGGTCTGTGTGGGTCCTAATGCCCCAGTGTAGTGATGGGCACACTATACACGCTTACACACACACACACACACACACAGAACACACACACCACACACACACACAACACACACACACACACACACACACACACACACACACACACACACACACACACACACAATCTTTACTTTGCACACAATTTCTGAAACCTGACATTCAAATACCAGAACCACACACCAAATCTGCAAAACCATACACTATGTTTCAATATCATAAAAAACTTTTTGCAAAACACAACACACATTCTCTATGTAACACACAAAAATCTATAAGGAATTAACATTATGGCAAAGGTATTTGTTAATTTTTGCTTTTGAGATGTGTTTCTAATATTTTGAATGCAGTGCTTCATTTTGCAAGAGATGTGAGGCATTTTGTGTGTGCAATCCTTGGATTTGTGTGTAAAGTTTATTTAAACTAAATAAACTAAAACTTAAAATTCATAAAACTTATGCAGACATTAAAAAACTGACCAAAATTGACCAAAGCAATTCAAAATCTTAACAAAAACTATGATAGCATATTAATGATATTAAAACACCACTGGTAATGTGAGATTAATAAAGTCAAATATTTTGTAATCCTTAACAGCTTGGTAGTTAGTATGCAGTTTTTTTGTGTCTAAATCATAATAATAAATTAACAATAAAAAAAAAAAAAAACTATTTAGACATGCTATTTGCATGTTTTTGTCAACTCTGTGGTGTTTATTTTTATTTTTATTTTTATTTAACACAAGTGTATACAATCTCTTCAGGGTCCGTGTGGGAGAGATCACAGTGATGTTTCTCATCAGGTTGGGACACAGTTCAGCAATTACAGCAGCATTTTCCGCAATAGCCATCCGTAAAAAAAAAAAAAAAAAAAAAAATCCCAACTCTACTCTCTCCGTCCTCCTCCTTTCGCAGTCTGGGAAACACAACCTGCAAGCAAGGAGCATCTCTCAAGGCTTTTTGAGCAGATGGGCATATGGCTGTAAGCATTATGCATAATTGAGATCATTATCTAATTCACATTAAAAGCTGAATATATTCCCACATCCTACTGCTGGACCTCCAAAAACGTCCTCCAACTCAGTAGCTGAACACACAAATTCCTTTGGTGACTGAGGGCAAACACAGACCCTAGAGATGCAGCTGGGCCATCCTCCATCCCCAGAAGCATCCCATAGAGGTTATCTTAACCCTTTTAGGAATAGTCACACTAACAAAAATTTGCTGAAAGTTTACTCACTCTCAGGACATCCAAGATGAAATAAGTTTGTTTATTCATTCATCAGAAAAGATTTGGAGAAAAAATGCAGAGAAAATGCATTACATCATTTGTCTCACCAATGGATCCTCTGCTGTCAGAATGAGATTCCATATAGCCTGAAGAAACTCACAAAAATCCACAAATAATAGCCACGACTCCAGTAATCATCAGTTAACGGTTTGTGGAGCGAAAAGCTGCGTTAGGTTGTGATACAAAACGCAAATCCATCAAGGCATTTTTAACTTCATACTTTTGCATCTCGCTAAAATATGAGTCCTCTATTCATATCTCATCTGAATCAGAAGAGAAATATACTCAGAATCAAGCCCTGTTTAACAAGTGAAGACAGTCTAAATCAGTTTGGAAAAAATGAAATTTTGGATTTTCATGTATAGAGGGACAATATGACTATTTTGGCCACAGTCATTTTGGTGACAGTTTAAAAACCTCACGCTGTGAGCACCTATTTAGGGTTAATGTTAATTAAATTTATTTTCCCTTTAAAAGGTGAATAAGATAATTTAGTATTTTAATTTTATTGTAATTATTTTACTTCAGAATATGTGTTTTGCAGAATTTAATTGATATCTGCGGATGCATTTGTCACTTGTGTTATTCATGCAGAAAGTGCAAAAGCACTTGAATTTTGGGGAAAGGATAAAAAAAAAAACACATTTAAACTAATTTTTACTGATGACATTTGACATCATGATATTTCAAAAATTTAGGTAGAAGTCATTTAATTTAAATAGCAACATCTCATGTGGTAAATGAATTGAGTGCATTTAGGTTTATAGATTTGGTAGAGTTTTAGTAGGGTAATCAAAGCCTTTTATACTACTAAGTGGAGGCACTGGGCATTTGTGTGATCTGTTAAAATTGAGGGTAAAATGATTCACAAAGGAAGAACAACACCTGGGGGAAGGGCCAAATTATTTTCAGCTAACACTTCCTTCTTATATTCATAACGTCGTCATTCTGTACAAATGCATAACATTGCTGTTCTCAATACAGATCCTGGAGATCAACCTTCATATCTTGACAGGAAAAAAGGGTTGCATTTGAATTTTGGTTTTAGTAGGGGTACCTACTATGTAGTATTTATTTTTTCAAAAAAATGTAAAACCAATTTATTTAATGTTCATTAATTTTATTTATTGGCAGTTACAAAAAAAAAAAAAGAAAAAGAGTGCAAATGACTTTCACCATTTGGATCATTTATTAAAGGGGTCGTATGATGCCAGTTTCAAGTTTCCTTTCTCTCTTTGTTCGTGAATAGATAAGATCCCTAAAGTTTGCAAAGACTAAAGTCTCAAACCCAAAGAAAGATCTTCTTAATAAAAGTTTAGGGACACGTCCACACCCTCCTAAAAAAGCGGCTCATTAAACAACGACCCCCACATGTCTATGTCACGATGTGGGAAGATTTGCATAATGCAGCCCAAATGTTCACGCAAAGAAAGAAGGCTGTCTCATTGTGAAAGCGAAAATACTTTGTTTGGCTTTTCAAAAAGAGGACACAACTAGAAATCAGTGGTTAAGTGTATTGTATTTACAACACTGTTCCAGAACAGTTGGCAACCCAAATATCAGATGTGTGTTGCAGTGCAAATTTTATGGAGGACTGATCCTGGGAGAGGAAGACTACAATCGGTGCTGTTCTGACTCACAGTCTGTTAAGTACGTTTACATATTTAAAGGATTTTGCCACTGATGATTCAAATGCTAGTTTTGGAGCAGTAAAGAGTAGCCACTTATTGTTTGTCGTTTCTCTAAACAAAAATGCAGAGATGGTTTTATGTTAACGCGGTGTGATGTTCAATGTGTAAAAAGACAGTATAACTTATTATAATCCATAATTATGTCCCCACTGGATGTGTTTTATTGTTTTTGTCTTGTCGCGCCGGTGTTCTGACTGGGACAACGCATCACAATATGGCAATTACGGGGAGTAACATTTCCGACACACTTAGGCTTGAGGCTATTCAGCCAATCACTACGCAACTGGATAGCTGGCCAATCAGAGCAACACACCTCGCCTTTCAGATCGCATGAGCTTTGTTAAAAAAACAAACATGCGTTTCAGAAAGGCGGGGCATAGAGAAGAAACAATAATGTACAGTAATGTGGAAAATAATGTGTTTTTTGAACCGTTGAACCGCGCATAACACATTTCATTACACAAAATAATGTTATTTTTAGTAACGATCATATGACCCCTTTAATAAATCTTTTTGCCAACAAAATATTTCTTTGTAAGAAGTTTGCCACTGAGCTAACGAGTCATAAGCAACGCAGAGGCTATTAAAGCAGAATTACTGGGATAAAGAGCAATCATGCATACAGTGGCTGTGGCATACACTAGAAAAAAGAAAAAAACGAAAATGCGCCACTGAGACAGAGCGGACAAAATATTCATATAATAAATATCCAAAGTAACACCTTGGTTGGTTGGACTCAAAACATGATGTAATTATCTACACACTTTAGCAAGGAAATAAGTTTTTGCACAAAAAAATAACGCAGCAAGGCAAGAATAGCAGGAAAAGGAATTATTTTTGCATTTTTAATTTTCGTTAAAGTTTTTATAATTCTATTTGGTTTTTGTTCATGCCCTATGGTGGACTATCTAATATATAGTATGTATGTGTATATAATGTGTGTGTGTGTGTGTATGTGTGTGTGTGTGTGTGTGTGTGTGTGTGTGTGTGTGTGTGTGTGTGTGCTGTGTGTTTTGTGACCCAGGACCACAAAACCATATTATTTATTTTTTTAAATTGAGATTTAAACCATCACCTGAAAGCTGAATAAATAATGTCTATCCTTTGATGTATGGTTTTGTTAGTGGACAGTATTTTGGGGGAGATACAACTATTTGAAAATCTGGAAATTGAGGGTGTAAAAAAGTAAAAAAAAAATGAGAAAATTTGTCTAAATTAAGTTCTAGCAATGCATATTATTTAAAAAACAAATTAATTTTGATATCTTTTTACTGTAGGTAAAGTTAACAAAATAGTCTTCATGGTACATCATGATCGTTGCTTCTAATGATTTTCGTCCATTATAAGAAAAATCGAGTAAATTTTGACTCATTTGACCGAAACAATAAGAAAAAAAGAAAAAGGAACAAAAAAAAATACTAAAATAAGATAAAAAAAAAAAGAAAAAAAAAAAAAAAAAAGTACAAAGAAAAATCGCATACTAATGTATTATTGGCTATTGCTCCAAAGATACCTGGGGTCGACTCATGACTGGTTGTGTGGTCCAGGGGCATATATATATATATATATATATATCTATAATATATAGCATATTGTGGTGTGGTGTGTGTTGTGTGTGTGTGTGTATGTATATTATGTATATATATGTTAGTGTATATATATATATACAGTAGCCAGGCAAAAGTTTGGAAACATTACCTATGTTTTCATGTTTTGAAAGAAGTGCTCTTCTGGGCTCATGCCACTACTGCATTTATTATGAAAAGAAATTTTTAGAGAGAAAATTATTAGAAAAAACAGTAATAAATGTGAAATGATTAATTACAACTTCAAATATATAGTTTTCTATTTGAATAAACTTTAAAAAATAATTTATTCTCGTGATGCTAAAAGGGCTGAATTTTCAGCATCAGTTACTCCGAGCCTCGTCAGTGTCACATGCTAAACATCCCAGTCTATCACATGATCATGTTAGAAATCATTCTTAGATATTCTGATTTTATTATGAGTGTTGAGAAACAGTTCTTTCTGCTGTCTAATAAATTTTGATGAATAATAAAGGTTAAAAAGAACTGGGCAATTTATTCAAAAAAAAAAAAGTAAATCTGAATGATATATATTGCTTAGGCCTCAGTTACTCAAGTTTTATCACTTTAAACACATCCTTGCTGAATTAAAGTATTGATTTTATATTAAAAAAAAAAAGAAAAGAAAAATAATAATACTGAGTCCCTACATTACTGACCAGTAGTGATATTGTTATTAGCAAATATTTATATTTCTAAAAACATAGCTTCTTTTTTTTTTTTTTTTTTTTTTTTTTTTTAATGTGAAACTTTTTTCAATCATCAAAGTAGCCATCCTAAAAAGTATCACGTTGCTGAAAAAATATTAAGCGGGCAGGAACTGTTCTCAATCTTTGTATAATGAATCATCATATTAGAATGATTTCTAAAAGGATCATGTGATAATGATCCTAAAAATTCAGCTGTGTTATCACAGAAATAAATGATTATTTAACCGTATACATAAATTGAAAAAGCACATTATTTTAAATTGTAATAATATATCACAAATAAATGCAGGCTTGATGAGCAGAATGTAAACTTCTTTCAAAAACATTAAAAATAGTAATGTTTTCGCCATAATTTTGACCTGTACGTGTATATATGTATATATATATATCTATATCTATATTATGATATATAGATATATATATATATATATATATATAGTATATATATATGTGTGTGTGTGTGTGGTGTGAGAATTAATATATATAGTATATAAGATATATAGATATATATATATATACATATAAGTATATAGCACACAGATTGGGACAGACACAGCTGTGTGCCCTACGCTGTCGTAGGAACCCACGGCATTCTCAGTTCCCACTTAATGGCTTCAACTGAAGAGGCACTTGCTAGCAGTGCTTCATCTTGAGATAGCATTAACTAGATTTTTAAATGACCATCAGTTTTTGGGATTAAATTATAGGCCTATATGAATATCGTGTTAATATGGAAGTCATAAGGGATGCAATGCATATAATTTGAATGAAATGCTGATCAACTTGAGGTTTAAATGCAGTGTCTTTTTATTAATATCTTTACTACTGATTATGCATTTGTTTGTGTGGTGATATTTTAAATTGGTACTTCCTATGAACATTATATAGGCCACAAATGAGTGCAAATTACCTTTTCCTTAATGTTGCATCTGGATTTATTTAATTAATAAATTATTGCCATTAAATCTTTCTCAGAGAAGTTTCACGACCTGAACTAACTACAAGTCAAGGCTCAGGTATTGCATTAAAAGAAGAGATAGGCTCTGCTTGTATTTCAATCACGAGGCACAGTATCAAGTTTAACCCTATTAAGCTTGTATAGTATTTGATAGACAATAAAAAAAAATTATAATAACAAAAAAAAATTAAGTACTGTTCACTGAAAGGTTAATTTATGACATCACTGCAAAAAAACTACATTTGGAACTTTATTTGATCCTTTTAGATTTACCAGTTTCTTTTCAGATTAATCTATATTTCTTGCTCAAGTTTCCAAAATTTGAGTGAATGATCTGATCCTTGCTGCCAGATGTGGCAGGTGCTTGTACCCTTTACCCTGCAGCTGGAGATTTAATGTCATTCAACTTAGATTTGCCAGTGCCATTAGTAAATGAGTCATTACTAACCTTGCTGGCAAATTTGTAACATTCCTTTGCCCTCGAGGAAATTTAAACCTTGGTCTCCTAGACTATGGAGAGACATCTAAAACCATACTTGCATGTGCAATAACCAAAGCCTCACTAAACCAGATTATCATATGTACTGAGGTATCCCATTCAACACTGGAAGTGATTCTGCTTACTTGTGGCAAACAAACGGGGATCTCTCAGTTATGTAATATTGGACATTTCCTATACAGCCATTTCATATGAAGAAACAGTCTTTGAAATGATACACTGTACCCACTGCTAGTATCTTTTTAACAAATGACGAATTGAATTTATTTTTTCACTGCGCCAGCTCATCCAGGACATCTGCATTTCGATGCCCGTAATGTACAAGCTGATACGGTTCTGCCCAACTCTCTTCAATTCTCTCTAGACACCATGGGCCTGATCCATGTTGCATTTACTTAAAAAAAAAAAGTTTCCAGCTGTTTCCAGTAACATTAGTTAGTTTTGGGAGCTGGTAAAAGCGATGGACTAAAAAGAGACAAAGATCGTTCAAAGCATTCTTACCAATGAAGGATTTTATATGACTTCTGCAAGTGTATTATTCCTCTTTGTGTCTTCCCACTAGATTGGATAAGAAATCCAGGTGAAGCAAAAAAAAAAGAATGATTTATGTCACACTCCCTGGACTTTTTTGTTGTGTTTCTCTCCTCATGTGCTCCATGATATAGGATTCCCTCGCTTCAGGAACTTGAGCTGCATCAACACACTTTGGGAACGCCTCACTGCGGCTAACCCTCCCATAGAATGCATGGTGTGTAAATCGAGTCCAATAAGCAGACAGCGAGGACAGTCACGAGCGGGGTGCACGATGAGACCACGCATGGAAGCTATAAAGGGGCACATCCGCGACAAATGGCATCGTGTTAGGCTTCTGGCTCTTTAGGTGCAAGCATGTCCTCGTGTATGTGTGTGTGTGTTGCATAAAGCACTAAAAGTCTGTCAGTATTTCTCTATTAGAAAGTAAGACAATGCCTAAGTGTAAAACTAAAAATACTGATGGTAGGGATTGCTAGGATGTTGTGTCAAGTTGGTGTGTTCCGGTCCTCCCTGCTGTCACTTACCATACACACGATTTGTGGGCATGCATCTGTTTGGGTGTGGAGAATGCTACCGGGGCATACCTCAAGGGGGGCGCATGAACTGTGAGCGTCTTTCCTCGTCCACTCTGTGAGGAGGCTCTTCGCGTCTGGTCCATCTCGATGAAAGCGGCCAGCGTTTGCAGATTCTGCCATGGTGTGTTATCGGAGTGGGGCTCGCACGTGGATCGCGAGACAGGCTCTATCCTTATACTCGGTCGCTCACCATGCTAGATCCATGGGGCTCGCTCTCTGCAGGGATCAGAGTGCCGCGCCCTCCCTGGTTTCTTCCCCCCGGAGAGAAAGTCAGGTGGCTAATCATCTATCTTTCCTCCGAATAGGTTGATGGTAATGAGCATTGACATGGAGGGAGTACTGTTAGGACTCGGCCATTGCACTGTAGTCCCTCGTCATATAGAGGCTAGTAATGGGTGTGTGCTCATCCGCTCATACCAAGCGCTAAAAAAAAAAAAAAAAAAAACCGAAAAAAAAAAAAAAAAAAAAAAAAAAAAAAAAAATAAAAAAAAAAAAAAAAAAAAAAAAAAAAGGCAAAACTGGAAAAAAGCAAACTGGACATTCGCATTTTTCGCATTTTCCCACCATCTCATGCGCCAAGGTGTTTTGAGATTGTGGTAGAAACCATAGCTGCATCCCGAGTAATTTTCACAATATAACTGTTATTGTGTGCATGAAATTTATTTTTAAAAAAACGTTTTATTTCATGCCAGAATGTTAGTAGTTTAAGTAACTCAACTCTCGCATTTTATTTATAAAAGACAGCGCGCTATATTTAAAAATGTGTTTTGCCGATCTTCGGAGCGACTCAGATCGCTCCACGCGATTAAGTGGGAGCTCAGTGCTCCATGTATCCGCCTAGAGCAGTCTCAATTGGCTAGTCCTTCTGACATTTGTCAGCAGGGGGGAGTGCTCTGTATGTCTCTTTGAGTGGTTAAACAACACATAAGAATATAATTCGTTTTGGGTAAATCTAACTAACGAAGGTAATTCTTTGTCTTTATTTTTCAATTTATCTATATGTTAAAAATGAAAATTTTTTGTGACGACTCTCAGTCGGGTCGCTACTGATGTAGAAAACTAGGGCTGTGCGATATGGACAAAAAAAACCTATCACGATTTTTTGATCAAAATTTTTGTGATTTCGATTTTAAAATCACGAGATTTTGACCCACAGCCAGCATGCTTTAGGCAGTCATAAATGCATTCAGTATAAAATTTGAAACATCATTATCGCAAAATAAAAAAAAAAGAAAACGTCCAAGGGAGCTTGTATTCAAAAAGATTGTACACATGCCTCTAATCACTAAGTACGATGTCAACAAATGTCTAGACATAAAAAAAACAAAACACACAAAAAAACCTGACCGGCTTTAATAACTAAAAGTTTTTTTTTTGCCATGCATTGGTCATAGATACCGCTCATTGTAGCAGGGGCCTCAGGTGCTGAAACATATTTATTGCCCAAGGTCACATGTACTTTACTTGACCGGTTTGCATCATGCTATATACAGTATGGTGTATGCGGTTCAGAAGCAGCAGCGAGAGCGCGTGTTTTTATTGCCTAACGCCAAAGAACATTTAAAATAATGCGCGAGCGCATGCAATTTTGTTTTTTTTTTTTAGTTCCTTTGCTCCGTCAACAAACCAGACACGCATGCTCAGATCATAAACTGTATAAAAACAGGGTCCACCGGCATGCTGCTCTCGTCCGGAGAGAATGCGCGCAGCGAACTTAAAACATGTCTCCTCTCACTCACCACTCTCAGTCTACTGCTCCAGGCGCTACATATTCATTCTTTTTCGCACCTCCTCGATTTCTAACCCTTTTCTGTTCACATCTCTTTTTTGTACCGATACAATGTGAACGTTCTGATCCATTAACATGGACTCGGAAAAAATATGCATCACAGACAGCGTGTGTGAACCTTGGGTTGTAGGTATATGCCCAGTCTGTTCTGGTTCTCGTGCTCCACTTAGGTGCGCTGCATTCTGATTGGATCGGATACTGCGGGAGGTCGGTACCGACAATAAGCGGAAAATCGTGCTATAAAGCGATTTAGAACCATCGCGCACATGCTCAAATCGTGGATTTTATTTTACGATTTCGATTAATCGCACAGCCCACATATATTGCAAACAGATAGATGCAGACTGTTATTGTGTCTAAGAGGACCTCGCGCCAAGCAGTCTCTCTACAATACCATCGTTAGGACCCTGAGGGCAGCCCAGCCTTTACTCCCCCTCAGTGCCCTCAGGGTACGTTCTCACTGATTCCCCTGTGTTTCAGGTGAGCTCCAACGAGTGAATTTCCCAGCTGCTGCCCGGCGACGGTATGGCACAGGAAAGTTCGGATCCCCCCCCCTAGATGAGGGTGCTAGAAGCAGTCAGGTTGGTTGTTCCCTGCTGGCCATCCACTTCAGGGCACCAAAGTGGCTCCTCTAGTGACAGCCTGAGGCGAGTCCCCTCGACTCTAGAGACTCCTTTAGTAGACTTTCTGGCAGTGTGGAAAGGGGTTGGCGTCCCCATCATAGATCTGCATCTACTGAACAGCCACTATATAAAGCATTTTTTTTTCAATATTACTATCAAACCAGATCATGTCTCAAATCAGGTCCAAGGACCAGTTTGTCACAAAAAGATTTCCAAGGATGCATACTTTCTATGTATCTATCCTTGCTCAACACAAGTGGTGTCCTGGAGTGTGTGTGCTTGGGGGGCAAAGTATTGGTAATAGTATAGTATCGGGTTTATTCCGCCTCGGTTACCTGTCACCTCACCCCGCACTGACCACAGTGTGTGGAATGCTGCCCTGGCTTCCCACTAAGAGCAGTCTACATCCAATCTCCCATATAACGGCTTATATAAAGTCATAACTAATGCAGTACTCCATAAGGAATAGGTGACAGCATAACAAATTCAACAACATTTTAAAGAAAAAAATGCAAAACAAACACAAAAATTTTGAATGGTGCACCACATCTTTTGTTCCAAATGGTTTTACGCTGGTTCTTCTGAAACAGCACCACAAAACAGAGATCAAGCAAAGTTTTTTTAAACACTAATGAGGACTTTGAGTGCTTCTATGAACATCTGACAATCTGCTAAACTGGAATCATATCATCAGTGCAATATACTGCCTGGCAGATTTGGTAAAATAAATACTTATTCAAATTATTTTTAATAAAGAGTTCAAGGTAGAACTCTCCAAAGCAGCGTGCGGTCATTCTTTTGGATGGGAATGTTTTTGATAAATGCTAGCATGCAGGAAGTTGTGACCCTTATTCAGAGTATAGGCACACAGAATTTTTCTAGACATTACTCCTTCATAATTATGTTAATTTGTTGCACCCCTGCATACTTTCACATGATTGTGTTTTTTTGTACTACAGTACCATAGTATAGTATTTTTTTGTATTGGAAAATATTGAGATTACCAGCTGCAAGTACGGGAAAAATATTATATTTAAACGGGCATGTTACATATTTAGTTCAGCCCACCAAAAAAAAAAAAAACGTCCATATCCATGTTTTTTTTTTTTTTTTTGTTTTTTCTTCTGCAAAACAACTTGCTTGTTACTGACAGTTCTTCAATTTCTTTTCCCCACAATTGACCAAGGCTTGCTCACCCATTATTAAATAGTAAACCGTCAAAGACTCACACGTACGGTACATGTTCTTGGCACAGCATAAGGAATATCCCGTGATGAGTGCCTGAACTCTCATAAATCTGCTCAAGATGTCAGAAATGATATATAATGTGATGCGGAACACTCACCTTTGACAGTTAAAGTCGATGTCATTTCGTATTTTATCGCTTTCTCCCAGTGCAGTGACAGGGCTGACTGAGACCGGCATACTGGCATTTTTCCGTGGGCCGACGCGACCTATAAGCTTCAAGGTTTTTTTTTTTTTTTTGTTTTATTTGCCGTGGACCATCACGCACGGTCACGCACGGACAGCGAGCGGCCAGTGGCCCATTGGTTTGTCTCCTGTACTGACAGTGTTAACATCCAATCACAATGCGCTATAGATGGAGCGATTAAGTATTTTGCTCCGCCTATATAAAGACCGCATCACCCCAACTTCTTCCTAGTCGGTTTTTCCCACGTTTTCAATATACTTGCTCTTCGGTGAGTGGAGCGGGCCAAAGAGCCAAGCAGGAGGAGGAGAGGAGAAAAGTTGAATCGGTAAAGTACTTGATAGGACTCGCAACGGAGGCAGGCATCTAACCTATTCTAATGGGTGCGTGCGCCATATGAGTCTAGAATACTTAAACACTTTTTAATAAAACATGAATTCTTCCCCCGCGATTTTTTGGCCAAGTCAAGTGTGTTCACAGGTTTCCATGGGCCATTGCGAATAAAGCTAGATTTAAATAAAAAAGACACTAAAAAAGATATTGTCGGACCTGACGTTTTATTCTTTTCCAAAACAAGATATGATATGAGTGTGATACATAGGCTGTGATACATAGCCTACAATACCAGTCAAAAACGTTTGAACAGTAAGAAAGATCCAACAGAAAGATCCAAAGATCAGCATTTATCTGAAATAAAAANATGCTAAAAATTCAGCTTTGAAATTGTAGGAATAAATTACATTTTAAAATATATTCAAATAGAAAACAGTTATTTTAAATAGTAAAAA